>NC_048230.1:87423446-87501192 GCF_002007445.2 Ailuropoda melanoleuca
ATGTGGGGCTTGATCCCATAATGCCAGGATCACGACCTGAGGTGACAGCAGACGCTTAACCGCTGTGCCACCCAGGCGCCCCATAATCTCACTCTTTTTAAGAAAGATTTTATTTATTTATTGAGAGAGAAAGAAAGAGAGAGAGCAAGCAGGAGGAGGAGGGGCCGAGGGAAAGGGAGAGAGAGTCCTAAGCAAACATCCCACTGAGCAGGCAGCCAGCTGCAGGGTTCAATCCTAGGACCCTGAGATCATGACCTGAGCTGAAGTCAGACGCTTAACTGACTGAGCCACCCAGGCATCCTTTTGTTTGGGGTTGTTTTAGCGTGACTTAATCTCTCTTTTCATGTATTCCCCTTCTGACTACCATCCCTTATGGTATCTCCAACAATCGTTTGACCCACCGGAACCCCCAATCCATTAATCTGGTCGCTTGTTCACCATCCCTCTTGCCTTTTGTTCCATCCCTACCCAGCTTACTTTCCATGACCAGTAATTATCATCATACCCTCCCCTTGCTTATCCCTCTTTCACTTCAACATACTCATTTGGCAAAGCCTCAAAACTGATTAAATCCATCTCTCCACTTGTTCTGGCTTCGTGCCCGGGGAGCTGAACGAGCTGGGGAAAAACACTTTATTTTATTTTTTANTCAACATACTCATTTGGCAAAGCCTCAAAACTGATTAAATCCATCTCTCCACTTGTTCTGGCTTCGTGCCCGTGGAGCTGAACGAGCTGGGGGAAAAACACTTTATTTTATTTTTTTAAATACTTTATTTTTATTTATTCGACAGAGATAGAGACAGCCAGCGAGAGAGGGAACACAAGCAGGGGGAATGGGAGGGGAAGAAGCAGGCTCTCAGCAGAGGAGCCTGATGTGGGGCTCGATCCCATAACGCCGGGATCACGCCCTGAGCTGAAGGCAGACGCTTAACCGCTGAGCCACCCAGGCGCCCCCGGGAAAAACACTTTAAATGCACATCAAGAGCTTCAGTTGGATCCCTGATGCTGCCCAGGGTTAATACTTCCCTTATCCATTCACTCTCCTATTCTTCTAGCTGGCTATTGTCAATTCTCCCTTGTCCTCAAACAGCTGACACCTCCTTCTCTGTCTTCACTCTCAACTGATGGTCTTGCTTCTTACTGCAAGGATCCTACATCTCCCACTGCCCCATCTACCACCTTTACCATCGGCACTTACATGCTCTTACCATAGATGCTGCAATCATTATTCATGCTCTTATCTAAAGCTAGTCTCTCCCCTTGAACCTGAGATCCCATCCTCTCTTGTTCATTCAAAGAAATCACTCCAGTGATTCTCCGATTCTCCCCTTCCTTCCCCGCACCATCGGTGTTTCCCTCTCTACTGGATCGTTCTCGTCTGGACACGAGCATGCTGTTGTTGCTCACACCTTAAAAAACAACACAAAAGAAAAAATTATCTTAATTTTACTTTAATGATCATCTACCACTCTATGTCTTTACTTTGCAGCCAAACTCTTCTGAAGGGTTGTCTGTGTTACTATCTTTGGTCTTTTTCTGCATTTTCTCTTAAATCTGCTCCACTCTGGCTTTCACGCTCACAGAGAAAACCCCTGAAGCAGTTCTTTTCATGATGACCAGTAACCTTCACGTGGAGAAGCCCAGTCTTAGTCCTTCTCTTCCTTAAACTATTGGCGTTTGACACAGTTGATCACTCTTATACTTCACTGGGTCTTAGGACATCTGGTCTCTTGGTTTTCTTTCTACTCATTGGCCATTCTCTCTCCATCGTCTTTGCTGGTTCATCACCTTCAACCACCTCATGCTAGAGTGTCCGAGGACTCTTTCCTTAGTCTCCTCTATTTACACTTATTTCCTTGGTGATGTCATCCAATCATTTAACCTCAAATTCCAGGTATATAAAAACCCCAAATTTATATATCNTAGAGTGTCCGAGGACTCTTTCCTTAGTCTCCTCTATTTACACTTATTTCCTTGGTGATGTCATCCAATCATATAACCTCAAATTCCAGGTATATAAAAACCCCAAAATTATATATATTTCTATAGACTTCAATCTCAAATTCCAGACTTGTGTATTCAAATGCTTACTCAACATCTCCATTTAGATGTCTAGTGCACACCTCACACTTACGCACAAACTGAACCATTGATCTTTGCCTACAAGGTCCTGTATCCACAGCCTTTCCCCTGGTGACCTCATCCTTCCAATTGCTCAAACCGAAAACCTTGGAGTCACCCTTGATGATCTCCTTCTCTTAAACCCCACACCTAACCCATCAGCAAATCTGGTTGATACCACCTTCAAAGCACATCTAGAATTCACCTACTTCTCATCATCCCACTGCTTCCACCCAGGAGCAAGCCACCATCACCTCTTGTCAGGATTATCAAAATAGACTCATGATTGGTCTTTTGCTTCTACACTTACCCTTTACAGTCTGTTATCTACCCAGCTGCCAGAGTGACGCTTTTCAGTGGTAAATCTGATTGTGTCAATTCTCTTCTGAGAACCCTGCAATGGCACCCATTCCATTCAGGGTAAAAGCCAAAATCCTTCCCATGTTCTACAGGGCACTAAATGATTTGGCCCCACCATTACTTTCTGATCCCCTCTCTTATCATTCTCGACCCTGACCATTCCACCCCAGCCACACTGCCCTCATTGTTATGCTGTCAGGCATGGCCCCTCCTCAGAGCCTTTGCACCTGCTATTCCCTCTGTCTGGGACACTCTTCTCCCAGAGGCCCACAGGGCTCCTCTGTCAGCTTCTGCCCATCTTTGCTCAATATCACATTATCAGTGAAAACAACACTGATCATCATGTCTGTAATTGTAATCAGACTTCCTCTCCCCACTGGCACTCCTAGTCTTCCCACCCTGCTCAGCTTTTCTTATCACTTTCCAACATACAATACAAGCTATCAATGTATATTTGCATTATCTGTTTTCTCCACAAGAATTCCTTAAGGTTAGATATTTATCAGTTTTGTTTATATGCATATATCTCAAGTACCTAAAACAGTACCTGACACTTAGTAGTCACCAAATTAATATTCATTGAATGAATTTAGACTCATAGATACAGGAAACAAATCCATTACAGGGTGGGGGGTGGGCAGCAAAATAGATGAAAGGGATTAAGAGGGACAAACTTGCATTTATAAAATAAATGTCGTGGAGATGTAATGTACAGCATGGGAAATATAGTTAATAATATTGTAATAACTTTGTAAGGTGACATATGAAAACTAGACTTATCATGGGGATCATTTTATGGTGTATAAAAATATTAATATACATCTGAAATATTGTATGTCAATTATACTTCAATAAAAAATATTTGTTGAATGAAGGAGTGAATGAATGAAGAGCGAAGGCAGGGCTGAATAAGAAATCACCAGAGAATTCTTATTTGTAGACTCTATCTGTGAGGCTGGGGAGGATGAGGGGATGAAGAGAGATTCCTGATTGTGAGCAGAGTTGGTCTTGGTTGGTTGAGGAGAGGTAAAGGCTAAAATAATTCACTAACCATGAACCCTATGTCGTGAGTAGAATTCTTGATGTCTTATATTATGTCCTGACCCTTCTCCCATACATTTCTCCTGCAAATAGAACCATAGATAACTCACTTCTTGGGGCACCTGGGTGGCTCAGTTAGTTAAGTGACTGCCTTTGGCTCAGGTCATGATCCCAGGGTCCTGGGATGGAGCCCCGCATCGGGCTCTCCCTGCACAGCAGGGAGCCTGCTTCTCTCTCTCCCTCTGCCACTCCCCCTGCTTGTGTGCTCCTGCTCTATGTCAAATAAATAAAGAAAATCTTTTTTTAAAAAAAGAATTCACTTCCTTCAAAGATTGAATGATGATAACGATGATAATAATAATTATAGAAGAAGAAGAAGAAATGGTAAAGGATGTATACAGATACCCACAAGAAAACAAAGGAGAGGGGCACCTGGGTGGCTCAGTCGGTCGAGTGCCTGACTCTTGGTTTCAGTTCAGGTCATGATCATATGGGTTGTGAGATTGAGCCTTATGAGCCCTATGGCGGGCTCCTCACTCAGCGGGGTGTCTGCTTGAAAGATTCTCTGCCTCTGCCCCTCCCCCTGCACATGCTTGTGCTCTGTCCCTCTCTTTCAAAATAAATAAATACATCTTTAAAAAAAAGGAGAAAAATAACAGAAAAAATGGTAGATGAAGAGCTCTTGCCAGAAAAATGTCACCTAGGAGTAGGCAAAAATTTGACCATGCATATTGCCATGACTTAAAACATTCAACAAAGAAAGCTCAAGAACACAAATTAGAGCTCCACAAGTTTAAGTAAGCTATAATGAGACAAAAAAGGAAATGAAGGAAGTGACATGGGTAAAATGGTGGACTAGAAAGCCCTACCTGGGAATTTCACTTCTTACTTCAGGAATCTCATTCACCCACAGAAACATTGAGAAAACAACAAAAAGCTGTCTGAATAAACATTGTTGGCGCTCTAGAAACCAACAAAAGGTTTTTAGCAACCAAGCAAATACTCAATCAAGAAAAATTTCTCTCAATGGTGAGAAAGTTCTGTTGTAAAGGTAAATACATGAATAAACAAAAAATCCTTATCATATGATAATATTTCATATTTAATCATTATATTAAACTTAAACATTTTACATTTTATAATTGCAATACTGTTTGTAACTCCAATTTTTATTTGCTGCAGGATTTAAAAGACAAATGCACAGAAATAATTCTGTCAGCATGTACAAAATTACATAAAGATGCAATTTGTGACATCAAGACATGAGAACATAAAGAAGAGAGTAGAGCTTTATAGTAGAATTTTTGAGTGAAATTGGGTTAAGTGGTATCAATTCAAATTAGATAGTAATAACTATAAGATGATATATGTAATCCCCCGGGTGCCACAAAAAATATCTATAGATATACATCAAAGTAAATGAGAAGGACATAAAAATATGTCATTGCCAAAAAATCAACTAAACACAAAAGAAGATAGTAATGGAAGAAATGAAGGACAAAAAAATTATAAGACCTACAGAAAATGAATAGCAAAATGGCAGAAGTAAGTCCTTCTTTATCAGTAATTACTTCACTTTTTTAAAAGATTTTATTTTTAAGTAATCTCCACACCCACCCTGGGGCTTGAACTTACAACCTCAAGATCAAGAGTCACATGTTCTACCTACTAAGCCAGCCAGGTGCCCCCTATCAGTGATTACTTTAAATGAAACAGATTAAACTCTCAATCAAAAGGCATAGATTGGCAGAATGAATTAAAAAAAATGATCAAACTATATGCTGTCTATAACATCTTTATATGCAGAGTAAATTGAAAGAGAAACAATGGGAAAAAAATTCCATGTAAACAGTAACCAAAAGGGAGCAGGGGTGGCTACATTAATATCAGACAAGACAGAATTTAAGTAAAAAACTGTTATGAGAGATAAAGGAGCACATAATATGTTGATAAAAAGGTTATTTCACCGAGAAGATATAACAGTTGTAAATATACATACACTAAATATTAGAACGTCAAAATATAAGAAGGAAACATTGGCAGAATTGCAGGGAGAAATAGACGTTTCTGTGATAATAGTAGAAGACTTCCACATACTATGTTCAACACTGACAAACAATCAATAAGGAAATAGAGGACTTTAACAATGCCATAAACCAGACATATACAGAATACTCCTCCTAACAGCAGCATATACATTTTTCTCAACTGACTTCCTGAATACTTTCCAGAAAGACCATATGTTAGGCTAAAAACCAAATCTTAATGCATTTTAAAGGATTAATATCAAAATATGTTTTCTTTTTTTTTTTTTTTTTAAAGATTTGTTTATTTATTTATTCGACAGAGATAGAGACAGCCAGCGAGAGAGGGAACACAAGCAGGGGGAGTGGGAGAGAGGAAGAAGCAGGCTCATAGCGGAGGAGCCTGATGTGGGGCTCGATCCCATAACGCCGGGATCACGCCCTGAGCCGAAGGCAGATGCTTAACTGCTGTGCCACCCAGGTGCCCCCAAAATATGTTTTCTGATCATGATGGAATGAAGCAAGAAATCAATGACAGAAGGAAAACTGGAAAAGTCACAGATATGTGTAAATTAATCGGCATGCTTTTACACTAAATTCCACACCTGAAACTAATATTACACTGTATGTTAATTAACTGGAATTTAAATAAAAACTTGAAAAAAGAAAAAATAAACAGCATGCTTTTATTTTTTTAAAGATTTTATTTATTTATTTGAGAGAAGGGGGGAGGGGCAGAGGGAAAGAGAGAAGCAGACTCACTGCCCAGCGGAGAACCCAATGCAGGGCTTGATTCCAGGACCCTGAGATCATAATCTGAGCCAAAGGCAGACACTTGTCTGACTGAGCCATCCAGGGGCCCAACAGAGTGCTTTTAAATAAGCAATGGGTCGAAGGAGAAATCACAGGGAAATTAGAAAATACCTTGAAACAAATGAAAACAAAGACACAACATAGCAAAATGTATGGGATTCAGTGAAAACAGTGCTAAGAGGGAAATTTATAGCGGTAAGTGCATACATTGAAAAAGAAGACATATCTCAGATCAATAACCTAACCTCACACTGAAAAGGAGAGTAAACTAAACCCAAATCTAACAGAGAGAAGGAAGTAATCGAAATTAAAGCAGAGATAGAAATGAAATAGAGATTAGAAAAACAATAGGAAAAAAACAGAAAAAATCAGTAAAACTAAAAGTTAATTCTTCAAAAAGATCAATGAAATAGACAAACTTTTTTTTTATTTTTTAAAAGATTATTTTTTAAGTAATCTCTATGCCCAACATGGGGCTCGAACTTACAAGATAAGAGTTGCATGTTCCACTGACTGAGCCAGCCAGGTGCCCCTAGACAAACTTTTAGTTCAATTGACTGGGGAAAAAAAAGATACAAAAGACTCACATTATCAAAATTAGAAATGGAAATGTGGACATTATTATAAATTTTATGGATATAAAGATGATTGTAAGAGAATACTATGAATGTTTATATGCCAATAGACAGGATAATCTAGATGAAATGGACAAATTTCTAGAAACAATCTAACAAAATTAAATCATGAAGAAATAGAAAACCCTAATATACCTATATTATTGAGATTGAATCAGTAATCAGAAACCGCCTAACAAAGCAATGTCCTGGGTCGGATGACTTCACTGGCAAATTCTACCAGATATTTAAAGAATCAACACCAATCCTTCCCCAACTCTTTTAAAAACTGAAGAAGAGGAAATACTATCTAACTCATTCTATGAGACCAGCATTACCCTGATACCAAAAACAGACAAAGACACTATAAGAAAAGAAATTTATACACCAATATCCCTGATGAATATTGATGGAAAAATCCCCAGTAAAATACTACAAATGAGTACAAAGGATAATTGGCCATGCAAGTAAACAGTTGGATTTGTTTAAAAAAAAAATACCAGCATACAAAATTCATCAGCATATTAAAAAGATTATCCATCTTGACCAAGTAGGATTTATTCCTGGAATGCAAGCCTGGGTCAACATACAAAAATCAATTGGTGTAATGCATCACATTAACAAAATGAAGGAGAAATTCACATAATCATCTTGGTTGTTACAGAAAAAGCTTTTGATAAAATTTAATTTAAAAAAACCCCCACACTTAATAAACTAGGAATGGAAGGATGCTTCCTCAACATGAGAAAGGCCATATATGAAAAACCAATAGATAACATCATCCCCAATGGTGAAAGACTTTTTCCCTAAGGGCAAGGATGCCCACTTTTGCCACTTCTGCTCAACATAGTACTGAAGTCCTAGCCAGGGCAACCAGGCAAGAAAAAGAAAAGGCATCTATATTGGAAAGGAAGAAGTGGAATTATCTCTATTTACAGATAATATACTATTATATGCAAACACTCCTAAAGAGTCTATATGCAATAAAACAGAGCTAAAAAATTCAGCAAAGTTGCAAGATACAAGGTCAATGTACAAAAATCACCTGCATTTTTAAAAAAGATTGTATTTATTTATTTATTTATTTATTTATTTATTTATTTATTTGAGAGAGAAANTATCTCTATTTACAGATAATATACTATTATATGCAAACACTCCTAAAGAGTCTATATGCAATAAAACAGAGCTAAAAAATTCAGCAAAGTTGCAAGATACAAGGTCAATGTACAAAAATCACCTGCATTTTTAAAAAAGATTGTATTTATTTATTTATTTATTTATTTATTTATTTATTAGAGAGAGAAGGAGAGAGGGCACAAACAGGGGGAGNTATTTATTTATTTATTTATTTATTTATTTATTTATTTGAGAGAGAAAGAGAGAGGGCACAAACAGGGGGAGTGGCAGGCAGAGGGAGAAGCAGGCTCCCCACTGAGCAAGGAACATGATATGGGGCTTGATCCCAGGACCCTGGGATCATGACCTGAGTTGAAGCAGATGCTTAACCACCTGAGCCACCCAGGTGTCCCTCACCTGCGTTTTTTAAAAGACTTATTTATTTGATAGAGAGAGGGGGAGCATGAGTGGGTGGGGGCAGAGGGAGAAGAAGGGACAGAATCTCAAGCAGACTCCCCACCGAGCATGGAGCCCCATGTGGGGCTTGATCTTAGGACCCCAAGATCATGACTTGAGCCGAAATCAAGAGTCGGGTGCTTAACTGACTGAGTCACCCAGGCACCCCCAGCTGCACTTCTATACATGAACAATGAACAATCCAAGAAAGGAATGCATTTCTATTCATGAACAATGAAAAATCCAAGAATGGAAATAAGAAAACAATTCTGTTTAAAACAGCATCAAAAATAATTAAATACTTAGGAATGAATTTAACAATGGAGGAGAAAGACTTGTATACTGGAAACTCAAAATATTACCCCCCCCCCAAATTAAAGAAAGATATAAGTAAATGGAAAAGCATTTCCTAATGAGTTGGAAGACTTAGCACTGCTAAGGTAACAGTACTCCCCTGAGTGATCTACAGATCCTATGCAATCCCTATCAAAATCCAAGTGGTATTCCTTGCAGAACTAGAAACACCAATCCTAGCAGTCATATGCAATCTCAAGGGACCCCGAATTGCCAAAGCAATCTTGAAAAATATCAAAGTTGAAGGACTCAGATTTGATTTCAAAACTTATTACAAACCTACAATAATCAAAACAGTGTTTTTCTGTGTGGCATAAGGACAGACATACAGACCAATGGGATAGAATAGAGAGCCCGGAAGTAACCCCTCAAGTATATGGTCACTAATTTTTAACAAGGATGTGAGGTTCACAACAAATGATGCTGGGGGAAAGGAGTCTTTTCAACAAATGATGCTGGAGTCTCTTGTATGCCAGAAAGTAAGCAAGTAGGAAAAAAAGAAAAACCCACATTGGTGGGGATGTGTCAAAGGGTACAGGAGCCAACTGGAAGAGCTCCCAGTAGCCAAAGCTGGAACTATTTGAGCCACAAGATAAAGGAATGCTGTGTTATAAACCAAAGTATAAGACAAGTATGTGTGAGTCCATGCTGATATAAATAAATGATTGAATGCATTACTAAATGGGAGAGAAGGGACAAATCTCCTACACAGAATTCCACATAAATTAAAAAGATCATCCACTGAATTCACAGCAATCAATTTCACGGCCAGACAAAAAACTGTCGGACTTACTGAGATGAAGCCTATTGTCTCCAACACATCACCTTCCTAAGAGATTTTCAAGGGCAGTTTCAACTGTGATTTTTGCATTCCATGCTGAGGGCTGACTTTAGAAGCTAAACCTGAAGATGATGGGGCCCTATTATACTCCCTCCCAGGGCCATACACAAGGCAGGGCTCCATGTTCGCTTTTTAAATAGTCATAAGGGTGCTTTACAGGGCATCATGTGATGCAATGTTCCCTCAATCATTTGGTGTTGAGATTGGAACATTTACGCAAAGGTCGGACTGGTGCCAATTCAGCTGACACCCGGTCACCTTCTTCCTAAACAAACCGGCCCCCTCGCTGCCTCCTCTTTCTATCAGAGACCTGCCGCATACAGCCTTCTCATCCATAGCCTTAGGCATCTGCCCTCACCTGCTCCATTCGTGCCTACCGTCTATCCCACTTTAAACCTATGCCTTCCTGTTAATATCACCCACTAGAGTACTGATGATTAATATTCCCTAAAACAGAAGTGACTTGGAAACCCAGCTCTCCCATAATAGTTGCAAAGACTTGGCCACGATTCAAGCCCACAAAACATAAGCCAAATGACACACTGGGTGGTGAAGGGTTTTTTTGTTTCTGTTTTGTTTTTTTTTCAAATCCCGCCCTTGTATGAGTTAAGGCAGAACAAGCATTGTGTGACCACATTGTTCAAACATCGGGAGATGACTGTACTCCCCCAACTTAGTTTTCATTTCTTGGTTCTTCTCCAAGCCCCCGATTTCCAATTGTATTCTTTTTGATGTCTTCTCTTCCTTAGAAATGTCTGGAGAGGAGGGCAGAGGGCAGTATGGGGCTTCACTCCCTAGGAATGCAGAGCCATAGAGGTTTTTAAGAAAGTCAGATTTATATTTTTGTCTTAGAAATTAAGCTCAGGCTGATGGCAGTGGTTGTGTCTCCAGGAATTTTACAGAGGAAGAATGATCACACAAGCAGTCAATTTCAAATGGACTCCAAGGGTGGAAAACAAGTCAGCGAGGGTGAGGGACCCTGAAGCCCAGAGGCTTCCAGTACACCTGAGTTTGAGCAGACGTGCTTCTGAGATTTCCTGTTTTAATGTCACCACTGGCCCGGTCTTCAGCTCCCATGAAAACCCACATTGAAGGGACAGGAGTTAGGAATGGAGCACCATTGTCCCCCTGTGGTGACAGCACTGCAGTGGTCATTCGCGACACATCTGGGTCAGTCCGAAGTTGAGAGGGGTGGGAGCTCATGTGATCTCAGGATACCCGGACACTAGGAGAAGGGCAGAGACATGAGGTTCGAAGTTCTGGCCCACAAAACAAATTGTGTTAAACTCGCCATGTTTCCAAATCTTTGTCCCATCCTGATATACATAAAAAAGGGATATTTGTGTAGCCGGCTGGGATCATGAGACTCTTAAATGTAACTTCACGGATAATCATTATTTACATTGTCTTTTTGTATATCCTTAAAAAAAATAAAGATAAAAACAAAAAAAATCTATGGTACTCTATAATTATGGGGAAGAAAAATAAAAACAAAGTGTTGGTGCAGATTTAAATATTGAATCCACGTAAACTTTCCT
Source organism: Ailuropoda melanoleuca (assembly GCF_002007445.2). Lineage (NCBI taxonomy): Eukaryota > Metazoa > Chordata > Mammalia > Carnivora > Ursidae > Ailuropoda > Ailuropoda melanoleuca. The sequence continues at coordinate 87,434,731 of NC_048230.1, forward strand.
GATAACAACTTTGTGATTTTTTTTTTAATGAAAAACTACAGCCTGTTTCTCTGTGTCTTTTCTATACCAAGTTTTATGTTTAAATCTGCACAGAGGGACCCCTGGCTGGCTCAGTCAGAAGAAGGTACAACTCTTGATCTGGGATGCGTGAGTTCAACCCCTACGTTGGGTGTAGAGATTACTAAAAAAAATAATAAAGAAAAATGAAGATGAAAAATAAAATGTCTGCACATAAATCCTGATCAAGACTTTTTTTTAAAGATTTTTAAAATTTATTTGAGAGAGAGAGCAGAAGCAGGGGGAGGGGCAGAGGGAGAGGCAGACTCCCTGCTGAGCAGAGAGCCCAGTTCAGGGCCGGATCCCAGGACCCTGGGATCATGGCCTGAATGGAAGGCAGATGCTTAACCGACCGAGCCACCCAGGCACTCCAAGCAGTCAAAATTTTATTTAAAGGCTCTAATAGCTCTTTTCTTGCATTAACAACAGTAATGTTGACATTATTTTCTGATAACGTGACTGGATTTTGAATCCAAAAGAACTCAGTCACACCAAGTATCTAGAAACAATGAAACACATCCATGGTTTGGGTAAGCTCAGGGAGAGGCCTCACTGCTGCCCCCGCTGAGATGTCCCTGGAAGGCCCACTCAGCTGCAAACTGAGAGATATTTCCTAAATATGTGAAGCAAGGATTCAGGGCCACTCCCAGCAGCAATAGTGACAGGAGCCCTCCCCCTCCCCCCAGGGCCCAGGGGTTCCCATCCTAAGGCTCCCTGGCGGGGATGCTCCAATTTGCATTATCACCACCGGCCTGGCTTTGGTGTAGCCATGATATTAATTCCTTGTCTCAACCAGAAAGCCAAGGAGGTAGCAGACATATCATTGTCCCCCTAGTTCAGAGGAGGAAACTGAGGCCCCAAAGGTAAGGGACTGACCCCCGAGTGAAGCCAGAATCCCAGCTTCCCACCTGCATGTTCCTGCAGAGCCTCGCTCAGAGACCATCTTCTGAGAACAATATTCTGCTGGATGCTGCAAGGCTCTCCTATCAAAGGGAGGAATGGAAGACCCCAAACCAGAATTCCCAGGGGCCGCATGAATGGGGCACACCTCTCAGAAGTCCATTTTCCAGTGAACATCCCAGGGAGGTGAATGCTATTGTCCTAGAACCTATGGAGGGTTCCTGTTGGTTTTTCTGTTCTCTTGTTTCTCTCTCTCTTCCCTCTCCCATCAGGTGCCTAGTCCTGTCTTCCTCCCTCTTTCCTCTCCTCCCTCTCTTGCCTAGCTCTCTCCTCCCATTTTGTAAATAGCTCAAATACAGGATTGGAAGATTCTAGATACACTCATTCTCCTTGTATCTCTCAACAGAAGATGTATGTTCTCTGTTTTAAACTTTAAACAAGGCAAATTTAATCTTTTATGTCTTTGAAGACAAGATTAAAAACCAATTAAGTTGCTCTGTAACTTTCTGGCTGTGGGCTCTGGGCAAGTTACATACTGCTCTGTGCCTCAGTTTCCTCACCTGTAAAATGGGGACATGCACAGCACCCATTTTGTAGGGTCATTGTGAAGATGAAATGAGTTGATACATATAAACAGCTTTTTTTCCCCCACCTTCTTCTAATAGCTTCAGTGAAATAATTAATATACCCTAAAGTTTACCCTTTAGAGTGCCCAATTCAGTGGCTTTTAGTAGAGTCAGAGTTGTGCACCCATCCCCATGATCTAATTCTAGAACATTTTCTTTACCCCCAAAAAGAAACTCATTCGCAGTCACTGCCCATGTCCCAAATCCCCCAGCCCTTGGCAAACAGTAATCTGTCTCTATGGATTTGCCTATTCTGGACGCTTCATATAAATGGAATCATACCGTAGCTGGTCTTTTGTGCTTCTTTTACTTAGCATACTGTTTTCAAGGTTTCAAGGTTCATCCATGTTGCGGCATGTATCAGTACTTCTAGTCTTTTCTTTTCATGTGTGTATATGTGTATGTATAATTTATTTTTTCTTCTTGGTGCTTTAAAAATCTTCCTATAATTTCTTTTTTGCCCAACTTTACTGAGGCATAATTTACAAATAAAAATTGTTTATATTTATGGTGTACAATGTGATGATTTCATACACCTACACGTTGTGAAACAATGACTGCAATCGAGCTCATTGACACATCCATCACTTCAAATTGTTAGCTTTTTGGTGTGTGGTGAAAACACTTAAGATCTATTCTATTAGCAAATTTCGAGTATACAGCACAGTATGATTCACTATAGTCACCGTGCTGTACATTAGATCCCCAGAACTCATTCGTTTTATAACTGAAATGGTCAACAGGTAGATGAAAAGGTGCTCGACATCGCTAATTGTCAGAAAAACACAAATTATAACCATAAAGAGGTATCACCTTACACCTGTTAGAATGGCTGTCATCAAAAAGACAGGAAGTAACAAGTGTTGGTGAGGATGTGGAGGAAAGGAGGTAGGAATGTAAATTGGTGCAGCCACTACGAAAAACAGTATGCAGATTCCTTAAGAAGTTAAAAATAGAACTACCATGTGATTCAGCAATTGCACTTCTGGGTATGCATCCAAAGGAAATAAAATCAGGATTTTGAGGAGTTATCTATAGTCCCATGTTAGTTGCAGCATTACTCAAAATAGCCAAGATATGGAAACACCGTAAGTGTCCCCTGACAGATGAATGGACAAAGAATATGTCACACACACACACACACACACACACACACGACTATTATTCTGCCATGAAAAAGAAAGGAGATCCATTTGCAACAATATGGATGAACCTGGAGGGTATCATGCTAAGTGAAATAAGCCAGACACAGAAAGACAATACTGTATGCTCTCACTTATATGTGGAACCTAAAAAAGTCAAAGTCACAGAAGCAGAGAGTAGAATAGTGGGAGCAGGGGGTGGAGGAAATGGAGAGATGCTGGTAAAGGGATGAACAGCTTTGAAATGCATGCAACACATTAATGTGCTAAGTGCCAATATTATGAAGTGGTCTCTTTAACCCTCCCTGTAGGTGGGTGGGTCTCAATTTTATGCCTTCTACCTTGTAGAAGGAGCTCTGCCTCTGCTTACCTCTGTGATTATTTCAGGAGCATCTCTTACCAAGGTTCTCCAACGGTTAAGCAGGACTTTTCCATTTAGTTGGCGTAAGTGATGATTTACCATTGAGAAAAAGAGAGTGAGGAATTCAAGACCAATCAGCACCTGGCTCCTGGAGGAGAGTTACTGGCAGATTCTGACAGAGAAATGGGTCTTGAATCTTCTATATTAGGTGATACTCTGGAGCAAGAATCCACACCCATACTTAACTTTGGGGAACAGCTCACTGCTGTCTTAGCTTGGGCTGCTATAACAAAAATACCGAAGACTATGGCTTAAACAACAGAGATTTGTCAGTTGTGGAGCCTGGGAAGTCTGAGATCAGGGTGCCAGCCTGGTTGGGCTCCGATGATGGCCCTTCCTGGTTTGCGGACGGCCATCTTCTTGCTATGTCCTCACATGGTGGAGATCAGGCTCTAGTCTCTTGTTCTTCTTATAAGGACACTAACCCATCCTGGGGACTCTACCCTCATGACCTTATCTAAACCTAACTACCTCCCAAAGGCCCCATCTCCTATACTACCCCACTAGGGGGTTAGGCTTTCAACATAAGAGTTTTAGGAGGGGACACAAACATGCAGTCCATAACAACTGCTACTTGTCAACTGTCTCCCTGTCTTTTTTCATTGTGATTATTGGATATAGGAGTCTGCAGTCATTCTCTCACATTTCAGTCATTTATGTGACAGTAATCACACAAAATACCCTGCCAAGGGTCATAAATATTTAAACAGATAATCCGCTTTTTTATTGGACACAGGTTAACACATAAGGGATTTTTAAAAGCAGAAGAAACTACATTTAAAGAAGACAAATTGAAAAATCAGTCAATAGTATAAAAGGCCATCTAACTCTGACAAATTCTAAGGCCACGTAGCTCTGCTGAAGGCTCACTGACTCACGGAGAAAAATATCTGGACTCCACCACAAGTAAAAAGCAGTCTAATATAGTTTTTTTTCTATTAGAAAAGAATACAAATATATCTTGAATTAAAGTTCTTCTAACTCCAAGATCTATTACAGGAGGAACCCAGTTTTCCAATTCAATGGTACATCCTCCAAAGACTGAGAAAAATACTGTGGACAAAATGTGATCTGAAGAGTATTTAAATTTTTTATTTTATTACATTTCTTAAGAACAATAATCACTGCATGCCATTTACACTTAAATAACAGAAACTGGAAGAGCAAAGCACTACAGAAATGAATGATGGAGAAGCCTTGGGTGTTGCTCATCGAGACTTGGCCCTAATCAACATTATCCACAGCTGTTTCCAGGAAGAAGTTTGCTCCCCGTGAATTCTGGTGGGAAAGAATGACTTAACAGGAATACTCTTCATTGTGTGTTCTATCAGATACTTTACAGTTTCTGGAAAACCAAACTTCTTTCTACCATAAGGAAAAGTGAAAATGATGCCTTGCACAATGCCTGACCCATTCTATCATTCATTCATTCATTTTCCTAGTTATGTGGGAATCAGGAATCCTGTCTTAATGGTGTGAGAACTGAGGCTCCAAAGATATAAAGGTGATCTCTTAAAGATTACACGGGAAACAAGTTGACCAGTGGTTTTCCTCTCTGGAGGCAACGAGGCGTCGCTGCTCAGCCTTCTAGTTGAAGGCTTTCGGTTCTAAGAAAAATCAGAGCCTGACCAGCCAACACACAGCATCAAGATGAAAACAGTTGACAGTGTCTGCAACATGTAATTATGAATCTTCAAGCAAGAACTCCATCTTCTGGTGGCACCTGCCCCTCCACAGGGGCAATGAGGCTGCGTTTGGTGAAGGTGGTATGGAGCAAAGGACCCGGGTCACCATCGCGCTCAGAGGGGACAGGGGTGTGTGTGTGTGCCAGGGTCGGCAGGAGGGGAAGAGGCGCTCCTGTCCCAGGACCGTAACCGCAGCCACCTTTTCCGCGGAGCAGAGACGCCGCTCGGCTCTCGACTGCTCGCGCCTGGCGCGGCGGGCGGTGCACCCGGAGGCCGGGGCTCTGCGCTCGAGCGGTCGAGCCTGACCCGCACCAGCGGAGAATCGCTCGGCTACGGCCCCCGGCCCCGGGCGGGTAGGAGGAGGCCGCAGTGGCCGGCGCGGGGATGTCGAGGAGCTCGAAGGCGGTGCTGGGCCTCTCGGTGGTGCTGACGGCGGCCACCGTGGCCGGCGTGCATCTGAAGCAGCGGCAGGACCGGCAGGTCGGTGTCACGTGATCGCCTCTTCCGGGACCCGCGCGGTGGCCGCGGCGACGGCGACCTCGGGCCCTCCGGTATCTCTCCGCGTGTTTCTCCGCTGCGCCTCGTCTTTCCCTCTTTCGTGGGCTCCGCCGCGGCGCGACCCAGCTCTCCCGCGTTCTCGCGCCTCCCGCCGGGTCCTGGGCGCCGCAGTCCCCGCGGCCGCGTGCACCAGGAGGCCCCGGCCGACCTCGTCCTGGCAGGCGTCTGAGAGCCTCGGCCCTCGGCGCCGCAGCCGCCTGGCTCTCGCTAAGCCTCGCCCGCGGCGTGGTCGGCGGTCCCGTTACGAAGTCACCGCCACCCTGCGGTGACACGGACTTTCAGCGTTTCACCTGGGCCGCTGCAAAGTCGAGGCGGGGAAGGGGTTTGCGTGGGGTGCACTCGGCAAATTGTCGGCCTCTCCCCAACCCCAGGCCCAAGGTTGGGGCTCAGTCCTAATGTGTTTCAGTGCTAGCGAGATTTTATCCCAGAATTAAGGAGGCTTCCCCGCATCCACTTTCCGTGCCTTTGGCCAAGGTCATTTGGTGGATGCTTTTTTTTTTTTTTTTTTTTTTTTTTGCTTTTTTTTGGTGTGTGTGCGTCTTTTAAGGAGCAATTTGCTATGGAAACCAGATTCTGGGAACTAGAGATACCGGCCTCCATATTTTCTTTTTTTCGGTACTTGTATTTCTGGAAGTAACCGTGACTTACTGATGGGTAAACCGGCCGTCCATTCTGTGCCTCTCAGTTCCTGTTTTCTTTACTCTAGTTGGCACATGTTTAATGACCGATCCGTGTGTATCAGGCACCACACTAGGCACGTTGGGAAACAAAAAAGGAAGGATAGGCGTTCCGGAGTCTATCTGATTCACAGTAGTGCTGAACGTTGAGTGTGAGAACAGGCAACTAGGTCAGCGCGTGTGTTAGGGTTGAGCCTAGTTTGTCGAGGGTGGAAGTAATGAACTGGATGAACTAGTAAACGGTCTTTTCTTGCATTGGGCTGAGCAGTGTGCTTGGTATACAGAGATGAAACAGATGAGGTCTTTGTCCTCGTTTTTCACAGTCTGTGGCAATCAGAGAAAGGTGTAAGAATTTTGGAGAGGGGGTATTGGGATGAATCATGCCAGGGCATGAAAGAGGTTAGAGATTTGGGAATAAAGTATGGCTTCTGAGGGGGGTAGTTTTTGGAACAGAGGCAGGAGAGTTCCTCTTCTAAGAAGTGAAAGGAAATGAGGGTGATCAAAAGAAATTTGAGATGGAGTAGGGATGGTGTGACCCATTTAGCTCTGATGTCAATGAAGGCAGGGATTTTCAAAGAGAATTGGGTAGGGTGGGTGAGAACTTGGTTCTGTAACTAGCTACACATCTCATGTTCCTGGGAAGTTTTTACAATATAACCTACTCCAGACCTCTTAAATCAGAATCTCTTAGAGATGGGGATCCGGCATAGGTATGTTCTAAAAGCTACCCGGGGAATTCTAACATGCAGACTGGGTTGAGTATCACTGCTAGAGAGTGGAAGAACAGAAAGATTTAGATATTTGGAAGTTAGGTGAAGAAAAGATTGACCAGAATAACGTGTGTTTATTTTACAACCAGTCATTCACCGTGGACTTTCTTTCTAGCCTGGGAAGGAGGAAAACAAATGATTGGCATGGTGGGTGTGTTGGAAGGTTCAAGGAAGCAAGAAATAAACACTGTAGTTTTCTGTCATTTTTTGACTGCCTACCACATACCAGGCACTGACATTCATCCTTACAGGAACACAGCAAAACGAGTAGTGCTATTTGAGTAATGGTCAAGAGGTCTTGGTGGTTAGTAAGGTAGTTAAGTGGAAGTCACAGGCAATCAGCATATATTGAAACTTGGAGGAAGATAGCAGATGGTGGCAGGAGAGCAAACTCCTAAGCCATATGCTGAAGTCTGAGAAAGGAAGGGTGGGATCTCAGAGGCTTGTGGGGAAAGAATGATCCCAGGCCATGGTGTGTGCTTTGTGGGACGGTGTGGGCATGTGGGTGGGTGTGTCATGGTGTAAGGACCAAAGAGCTGGAGAGGGAGGAGTCAAATGTCTCTGGAGATCTAGCCAAGGAGCAGTGTTCCAAAAAGTTGGTTTTCAGTTGTGTTGTCTGTTCCAGGAGTCTTAAATTCCCAAATCCTCTGTAAGAGCGAATGAAACGCTAGGCTTGGAGGAGGTTTAGCAAGTAGGTACTTTGTGAGGTTTCAAAATAGACCTGATAATTAAAAAAAAAACACAAAAAAACCCCAGGCCCCGGGCCCCACCCCCGTTAATTCTACCTCACAAGGCCTCTGTTAAAAAAAAATTTTTATTTTGTGACCTAAAAACTATAAAATGGCGGTTGTTAGTAATGACTGGATTTTTGCTTTAAAAAGTCTCACCTTAGGTGCCAGGTCCATGTTCTGGAATTTTCTACCTGTCTTTAGTGCTTATCAAAGTAACTACCACTGATGGGCCTTTATTTTTTTCTCTGGTAGTAGAATTGTATTTTTCCTGTCTCTCTCAGTTATGTAATTGGTTAGTAATTCTGTATAATTTTTACTTCTTCTCTTTACACTCTAGGAAAAGCCAAGTTCTTTCCTTTTTTGCATCCTGATTATTTAAATTTCAGTAACTTTTTTTTTCTTTCTTTGGTGTTTATTATTCAGTGAGGATAATTGCTAACAGGAAAGTAGTTCATAGAGTTACTATAGTAAATCTCACCAAACCTTTTAAAGCATTGAATATCAATTAAACTTTTAAAGTTCAACACAGGAGCGTCTTTTCTTTTTAAATTAATGTTATTTCCCATTAAGTTTCTATACTGAATGTTTAGGAATTTCTTAAAAGTCATTTTAGTAATAGCACTGGTGGAGCACACTACCAAATTAATCAGATGGTTTGTCACATTTCACATTTATACAGAAAGGTGAAATAGTAATTGGGTATTCGGAGTCTGAAAGTTTTCAGTGTATTTTAGTAGCACTGTTATTCGGATTGAATGGCACCTGTTCAAGGTGTTACTGAAATTTGTTTCTTACGTTTTTAGAGGCTTCATGATGGAGTGATCAGAGACATTGAGAGACAAAATCGGAAAAAAGAAAACATTCGTCTTTTGGGAGAACAGATTATTTTGACTGAGCAACTTGAAGCAGAAAGAGAGAAGATGTTATTGGCAAAAGGATCTCAAAAAACATGACTTGAAATGAATGTCAAATATTGATGGGACAGTGTCGAGTGTGGATGTGCGAGTGTGGATGGAGAATAGCTTAGTAAGGTCTTCAGCCTTTTTTTGGTCACTGTCCTTTCAGGCTTGACCATAGAAAAGGACAGTGGATCATCTGTTCTAAATTATTGTTTCAGAAGTCCCTTCTGAGTCAAGAAGCAGGCAGACACTCTTCTGAACAATTTCTGTCTGTCCGTGTGGTCCTCGTAGAAGCCCCCATAGGCTTGGTGTCCAGAGCTTAGGATCGTTAGTGAAAAGCACTTTGGAACCTGTGAGAGGAAGGGATGGATAGTAACATCCACCTGAGTAGTTTGATAAGCCGGCACGATGATGAAGCCACGAGAACATCTACCTCAGAAGGCCTGGAGGAGGGGGAGGTGGAGGGAGAGACTCTCCTGATCGTGGAATCAGAGGACCAGGCATCAGTGGACTTATCTCATGATCAGAGTGGGGATTCCCTCAACAGTGATGAAGGAGATGTGTCGTGGATGGAGGAGCAGCTGTCCTACTTCTGTGACAAGTGCCAAAAATGGATACCGGCCAGTAAGGAGCTTCTCAATTCCTTTGATTTGTCAATTCCTATGTGAAGGTTTGTTTTTCTGACCTGTGAACAAAACATGAATGTAAAATGGACCTAAATAAAAAGATAATTATTATATTTATTATTAGTTTAGTTGGTTAATGACAGATTTATATAAAACATAGACACATTTGTATTAATAAAAATTACTGTCAACCTCTCACATTGTTAAATTAACATTCTTGATGGCAACCCAATAAAAATCAGAAAATTGGAAATTCTGTGTTATTTAAAGAATTAGCCACATTGTTCTAACAAGATCATGTTATAGATTTGGGGCCAAATAATAGGCCCCGTATAGAATTAAAGTTCAGGTTACTCTGGTAATACTTAACTCCCATGGAAAACTGTTGTATGCTGAAGTAAGTCAGAATTAGCAGATTTAAAGTATTTTGTGCTCTTTTTCTGGGACCAGTCTTGTTTTCCGCTTGCTTGCCTCCTAGATGTGCTGGCAACAGATACACACACATGCTCTCCTGATACCTCACTCTTGCAGCTTAATCTTTGCATCTTCCAGCTTCCTGGCTCTCAAGGAGCATGCTTTGCCAGCCATCATGAGTCTTACCAAAACAGGATTTTCCCATTAGGCAGAGACTAGTAAAGACATATGTACCGAAGGAATTCTTTGTGTAATAGAGTTTGTAACTAGGTCAGAGAAATTTCTGTGCGTGTGTGTGTGTGTGTGTGTGTATACATATGAAATGGGTCATTTTTTGGTGTGTGGAAATATGTTTAAGATGGATTTGACTATTCAGAATAATAGTTAATGACAAACATTTTCATAGGAAACAATCTAGAACTTTCTATGCGTTAGCTAGTGTTTGCTTCTGAGCAGTTTTTGCTTATTGATTCACACACCTGCCTGAAAATCTCAGTGGCATTCCCCTTGTCCTCTCAGGATATATTTTAAACTGTTTTTCACGATAGGGTCCCTTCTAACTTCAGCTTCTCTCTTCAGTGTCTTGTTCCCACAGAACCAGAACTTTGCAGTTAGGGTGAGCTTTTAATTCTCCACAAACAATTCTTATCCCAAGGTCTTTGCACATTTTAATTTCCTCTCTGAATATGCATCTCTCTAGCCCCCATGGCCTCCCCGCCAAACACACAGGCACCCCTCTTCAGCTGTCGAATTCTAGTCATCCTTCAGGCTCCCTACAGACCCTAGTTTTTCTAGCTCTCCCATCTTCCTAATACGGATTGGGCCTCCCTTCTCTGTGTCCTCACATTGCCCTATGGCATACACCGAATTCCGTTCCAGTGGTTGTCCTGTCTCCCAGAGCATCAGCATCACCTGGGGAACATTAAAAAAGGCAGAGACCCAGACCCCACTTTCAGAAATTGATTCATCCTGTGTGGGTTAGGCCCAGGCATATTTAAAAAAACCAAAACCACTCCCGGGTAGTTCTGATGCATTGTGAGGATGGAGAACCACTGTGCTGTTGTGATGACTATTTCCTCATCTGTGCCCTCAAAATTTATAAAATTCCGAGAGCAGACTCTGTCTTGGGTACTGCATTCTGGTTCCTGTGCCAGTACCTGGCACGCAGTGGGGACTCAGATATTTCTTGAAAGAATGTATAAAGAGACCCATCGGAGTCAGCAATGTCAGCAGTTGGGAAATCCAATGACAGCAATACAAACTTGCTTTTCTAGTATCTTTCTCCTAAAAGTTAGGGAACCACAGATCTCGGCAGGCATACACCATGTTAGAAAAATAAAAATATTTTCTTCTACCTTCCCTATTCCCGTCCTGCTGTCATGGGTTGCTGAAAAAGAGGAAAAACATGGGAAGCGTGGAAAATCTGGCTAATAACTGATAAAACACTGCTATAGATAAACCTATGATGTGCCTTTTTGTTTTTCTCCTAGGTCAGCTGAGGGAACAGCTCAGTTACCTTAAGGGTGATAATTTTTTTAGGTTCACTTGTTGCGATTGCTCGGAAGATGGCAAGGAGCAGTATGAAAGGCTGAAGCTCACGTGGCAGCAAGTGAGTAAAAAGCCCTCCTCCTTGAATTCATGAGGTCCATCCCCCAGAGAATTTACTGGAATTTAAATTCAGAGAATGAGGAGCTTACTTCTAGGCTTTTGAGCTGTTTTGAGGGTCACTTTATTTTCACAATGAAAATCATATTCCAGATATATGGAGAAAAGAGTTCTTTGTAAAAATACTCAGTGCTAACTCAGTGAATTAGGTTTGAGATTCTTGAAAACCTCAGACACACACAGAATGGCATTTATATGTAATACCAAACTCTGATATTAATGGAATTGAAAGTGAGGTTCAAATTTTTCTGGCAGCCATGTTTAGGACAATAAAACCATTTTAAGAAATGTAAAGATGGCCACACTAGAAATAGTTAGAAGGTATAATGTGGCTCATTGCAGAAACCAGCGTAAATCCAGCTTTTCTGTATTTGAACACAGACGTGCTTGAATATTTTTTGTTCGATGAGTACCTATGGGCGGGCACCTTTTAACCATCTCTAGTACCAGCACCTTAATCCAAGCCAACGATAGCCTGAACAATAGCTTTTTCCTGATCTCCAGCTTGCATTAATTTTTCTGGTTTTGTTCTTATGTTAATAGGTCTGTAACAGGGTACCAATGTTAACAGTAAGTTCTAAAAACAAGTGGAGTATACATACTGAGTGCCTAGGACAACCCCGGTGCTGTTGTCGGCCTGGAGACTGCTGTGCTGAGTGAGACAGCTGGGTAGCTGGCATGCTAGGCATTTATTTTGGATAATAAGCAGACGAATAAACAAGTTAATTACCAATAGCACTTTTTTTTGCTCTGAAGGAAATTAAACAGGGTAATGAGAAAGAGTTTAGATGAAATGCACTTAGCCACTTAAGGTGTTCCTTATAAAACTGTGATTGCTTTAGCAGCTTAGACTGTTACCTTCATTGTCAGTGCTTCTCTAGGAGATATACTTACGAAATCTGTCAGTGGGGAATTTAGGGAGCCTTTTTTGACTTGGCTGAAAATGAAGGGAAGTTTGTACTGAGGGTATAACCTCATGAATATTATAATTGTGATGTTTTTCTCACCGTGTACATGAGATATTGTGTCTAGGCAAGATTAATATTAATAGATTATGCTGATGCATATACCCGCGGCACATTTGCATTTGATCTGCAGGTAGCTTCTCAAAAAGCTGTAACGTGGAAAAATAGCAAATATGTATAGTTTATTTGCAAGAACACTAGTTTTCTGTGGAGGTTCTTTTGAAAAGAACAAGCGGCTTTTGGTTATGTTGCTTAGAAGTTGTAATATTGGTTCAGTTTGCACATTTAATGAGATTAACATTACTTGAAAATTATGTTTTCACTGCCAGAAGATGGATTGATGGGAGATAATACCCTGGTATAGTGAAGTGTTCAGGCAGACACTTGGTAGATCTGGTCTTGGTAAACTACTGACCAGTATTTCTAGTTGCACCTAAAAAACCTAGACTCTCAAGAAAGAGCTGAAGGAGAGTCATGTGGTTTTGGATAGATTTTATTGATGTCACCAATAGGATATTGGAATATGGGTTTTCTATCTTTTTAAAGCTTTAACTTTATTAATTTATCAAAGTAATGAGTAGAAATGTTTGATCACCAAATACCATTAGTAAAGAAGTCTGGTCTCCTGACCTTTCTTCCGTGCCCTTTTCTGTGTCCTCTCCTCCTCGGGGATTTGTGAACAATAGTTGGAAATGCAGGAGAAACTTTATCATGTGTTTGGGAAGGCTAGGGTACTTGTTACATTCTCATCCTGGACACTTACTCTTCCGTGGCAGGTAAAGAATGTGCCATGATCTGTACTCATTGTTCTTCTGGGTGTTTTCCAGCAGGTACTTGTGAAATGCCTACTGTGGCTCTGCCAGCCCTGAGCTCAGCTGTGAGCTCAGCCCTGGGTACACACTGTCACTGATGAGCTTGGGCTGGTAGTAGGAGAGCAGAAGACTAACCTGGGATCCCTTTTTTGAAGATTACAGATTCCAGGAGAGGAGGAAAACCATGTCCTTCATATGTTGAGTTTGTGGTTTGCACAATAAATATTAAGTGATTTTTTAAAAAGTTATTTTCAAGTAAATATATGAGTTTTAACTTTTTAAAGTCATGAAGTATTTCACATATACCAAAAAAAAAAAAATAGCAGAAGTAAAGTAGCAGACAGTGTCTCTACCACTGAGATGAACAGTGAATAAATGTGTCTGAGGGGTCCAGGAGTAGGCAGAAGGAACTCATTTCAGTCTCTGCTTAAAGCATTTCTTGAACGATAACTTTTTAAAATTGTGGTAAAATACGTATAACATGAAAGTTTACCATTTTATCTATTTTTAAGCATAAAATTCAATGAATGGCCATAGGTACATTCACATTGTTTTGCAACCATCACCACTATCCATCTCCAGAATATTTTTATCTTCCCAAGCTGAAATTCAATATCCATTAAATAGTAAGTCCCCATAGACAGTAACTGTATTAAGGAAGGTGTTTGTTGACTGATGTGGACCTGTTTAAAAAACGCATGGAAGAACTTGAAAACTCGGTTGATGGGGTTAATTGTTTGGTGGTTAAGCTGCAGGTTTCATGAGTCTAAGGAGGGGGGAGCTCAGTTAATGAAGTGTCAGCATTACTAGAAGTGTCAGCATTACCAGGCCCTTGGAGTCAGAGATTTTCCTGTGGACCATTGAGGGGTCTCAAGCTATGAGCACAGGTGCTGGGAGCCTGAAATGCAGTTTACTATCTCCCTTATACTTTCAGGATTCACTTTCTAGAAAGAAGAATCAAGTTAGATTCTTTTCTTGGATTCTCTGTCCCCTTTTCAGTTTCAGTGGCCCCTAATCAATCATTGTTTCTATTAGGTTGAAAACAGTTTTGAATAGCTGGTATCGTTTTGTCCATTTACATGAAATTACATAATTCAAAATTGCATATAGATGTAAGAAGAAATGCCTGAAAGCATAGTGATTGAGCGTGTCAGATGTGATTGTTTCTTGATGGTAGATTTAGAGTGACTTATACCTCCTTCTTTGCTCTTCTATTATTGAAATCTTTTACAGCGAACATGTGTTACTTGTATTTCTGGAAAACACTTCCCAGTTTGGGGCCACCAAATGCATTACCTGTAAAGGAGCAAGACTGGACCAGATGAGGGGAGTTTTCACATGGAGCTCTGGGGGTGTCTTGGAGCCTCTGAGAGTGGGCCGAGCAGGCAGGCCTCTTGGCTCCAGGGCCCTACTGCTAATGTCATCCGAAGAAAGGTTTCCACGTATGAAAATGGCTAAACACTGTGTAGATGGTGACTAACATTATTTTCAGCTTTGAAATTCCACGAGTCTTTTGTTTCTTCTCTGTAAAGAGCTTAGAAAAATATATAGGCAGAGGTGACTTTCAAAATATTTAATAAAAGTCAGCCCCATCAGTCAGAAAACGTGGGCTGTAGCAGGTACCTGGAGGCCTCACAGCCTCTTACCTAGTGCCGCATTGTGTAAGATGGAGAGATGGGGGGCACACAGGTAGGTTGCTTGGTTGCTTTGGACAGCAGTTGTTAATCGTGATCAGTTCAGCCACACGCCAGCCCTGCTTATGCAGCCTGTAGGGAACAACTGCACATACTTAAGTGGCTTAGTGCTGTTCACCTCATGAAAGTAAAACACGAGATAAAATTCTCTACTGAGACTTTCTTTTTCCCCCTCTGTTCCCCACCATTCCTACTCAGACTATAAAACAACGCATGTTTCCCCCAAAGGGTAACATCCCTAATCATGCTTTTCTCCCAGCCCTTGTTGCGTTTGTGTTCCAGGTTGTCATGCTAGCTATGTACAACTTGTCTCTGGAAGGAAGTGGACGGCAAGGTTATTTCCGATGGAAAGAAGATATCTGCGCCTTTATTGAGAAACATTGGACCTTTTTACTAGGGAATAGGTAATGTGATTTTTGAAAAACTTACACTTGCATGAAGAAGTAAAGAACAAAGTACCCGAGGTTTGAGACAGCCTAATGAAGCCCTTTAGGAATTAGTACTTGTGGGTTACAAAGAATGTTTTAATTCCTGAAAATGTTACTTTTTTAAGTTAAAAAACTTGTTTACGGATAAACCAAAGTGGAAGTGTATACTATTAAAAGTATAGGTTCCCAGGGGCACCTGGGTGGCTCAGTCAGTTGGGCATCTGCCTTTGCCCTGGGATTGAGTCCTGCGTCGGGCTCCCCGTTCAGCAGGGATTCTGCTTCTCCTTCTCCCTCCGTCTCTCTCTTCCTGTGCTCTGTGTGTGTGTGTGTGTGTGTGTGTGTGTGTGTGTGTGTGTCTCTCTCTCAAATAAATAAATAGTATCTTTTAAAAAAAAAAAGTATAGGTTTCCAAACTTTTCTTACCCTGCTTTGGAGGCAACTCTTGGTTTCTACTGAGCATGAGCAGATTTGAAGAGATTCTCAGAGAGTCAAAAACAGAGCATTGGATTGCATGAGGCTGTTTAGTAGCTGCCCGAGTAACTCTGTAATGTGAGGATGTAGGACCTTTTGGTGCTTTTGAAATCAGGGTCTTACAGAAGGTCAGAGGAAGAAAAACAATGGCAGTGACGGACTGTACCTATTTAAATTGCTCTTCATTAATAGGCTCTTATCGGTCCTTGTTTTTATTAACTAGCAGGTAGAACCTGTTGATACAGTTTGGTGTGGGAGCGCTTAGCAGAGTCTAGGCGCATGCGTACGGCTGGTTTATTCGTGCCTCTCCACGACGGGGCATTGGCTTTACTGCTGCGCACGCCTCCTTGGTGGCCGCTTTGGCTCATCAGACCTGGGAGTGCCAGTGCACAGACCACATGTTTTAACTACAGGTCCCTGCGGATCAACAAGATTTTTATTGCTATTAGGGATTAGTGAGTTTGCAACTGCATTGGCAAATTGTGTGGGCTGCTGGTGGTTAGTTGCTATCTGAAGTCCAGTGTGAGGTTCATAAATCTTGCCTAATTGGGTCAGTGTAGACGTGCCACAGGCTCTGATCACAATCAGAACAGGGAGCTTGTACCTGCCCTCACTCTGAAGGTACTGTAGCTAGCTTCTGTTTCCTCGGGCGCAGAGAGGTCACAGCTCTGCCAGCACAGCTCAGAGCTCAGGGAGGGCAGCCGACAGGAGAGGCGTCTTTCTGAAGGCTCGCTGTGAGGAGAAAATAGAAGAGATTCAGTACATTTTTACAAAAGGAGTTATTTTTGTTCTTGAGTTATTTAGTGCTACTAAGAAAAGAATTGACAGTATAACTGGTTCTTTTCTTAAAGAAAGGAAATCTGTGGTCTTAGTTTAATGATTTAGCACTATTTATGGAACTTAATACACCCCATTTATAAGGCGCAAGAAAGGGAAAAAACTGATAAAATTAGATCTTGGAATGTTTTCCTGATCTCTCAGTGCCATTCTGCTTAGTAGATTATCTTCTAGAAGAAATTGGATTTAAATTGCCTGTTTTTAAGGATTTTGCCATATTTTAACATAAGTTGTTCAGTTGTTTCATTTGTTCATTTGTAGAGCATGCTCTGAGGGGAATCAGCCAAGGCTTTTTTTCTTTTTAATACTTCACTGAAAGGCATTAATTACTCTCCAGTTTCTGTATAGTTTAACCATTAAACTAGTGGGTTTTGGCGGTGTTAGTGTATCACTTGAATTACCATTTACTTATTTAAATCCAGTCACTATTTTTTTAAATAAATACATTCATTTTAAAAAGAAACTTCAAACCATCGTGATAAGTAGAGAACCCGTATCATTTGCCATACATAGAATGACACTATAAAAATAGGTGTGCTAAAAATAAAACAGTACTATTAAGTATAGTTGGATCACAAGACCTGCAAAGGCAATCGAGGCCCTCTGTCTTAATTAAAAAGGGTAGCAGCGTGTGTTAGGGAGAACTTGAAAGCAACGAACTTTCTCCTTGATCTCACTAGAAGGAATGAAAGATCATTAAAAATTACTCCATGTGGGGCGCCTGGATGGCTCGTTTGGTTAAGCTTCTGACTCTTGGTTTTGGCTCATGTCATGATCTCGGGGTTGTGGGATCAAGCCCTGCCTGCTCCAGGCTGGGAGTGCATTCTGTCTCTCTCCTCCCTTGCCTGCTTGCACCTGCGCGCTCACCTGTGCGTGCTCTCTCTCTCAAAAAAAAATTACTCTGATTCCTTGTCACTCAGTGTCCTGCCTCAGTGCTGTCCTTCGCTTTGGGAACTCTGCTGTAAGCATCAGTGATTGGAGAAGCCCCCTGAAACCCCTCGTCAGAGGCAGTCACCGCACAGTCACACTTCTCTGTTTGTGAACATACACAGAATCACTACGCCCCAGGGAAGGGGCCTACCCAGGACATGCACGGTTAGAGATTTTTCAAAGCTACTGAAGGCTTTAATTCTGCTATCCATAGAACATTCTTTAAATTCTTAACGATAATCATTTCTCATGTGCCCTAGGATCTAAGAGTATAGTATACTGTGTAATGAAGTACAAGATTTGAAGACGTTTTCTTTCAGATGTTTACAGGCTTTGCTTTTATGACTTTATGTACCTATTGTGGAAACAAGTTTAAATGTATACGAAAGCTTTAATTAATTGCTGCAGTTTAATTGTCTTTGTATGTATGATCATTTAATCTGCTTTTGTAATCCTGGCCTTGAATTTTTCTAGGAAGTGTAACTCTTTTTTTTAAATTTCAGTGTAGTTTAACATACAGTGTTCTGTTAATTTCAGGTTTACAGTATGTTGGAAGTATATCTTTGATTAGTGAAGAATACTTTGAATACTTTCCACTATTACCATATTTCACTGATATTTAAGATGTGCACATTTTTAAATTTTCACATCTCTGACAGCTGGATACAAGCTAGATACAATCTTACAAGGGATAGTGTGTCATAGCTGATGGCTAGTTTTCTTTTTTTGTTGTACGTAAAATGGTGTATCTTAAAGTCAATGAATCTTACATTTGATGAAATAGGATAAAACAGATTCATAGTATTTAAAAATTTTTAAATGATCTGACAAGGATTTCAGGAGGATGGCAGAGTAGGAAGCACCAGAATTCTTTCCCCACCTAGAAAATAGTGGAAGTGGCAGAATCTGTCTGATGTACCTGGATCTCTGGATCTATACTGAGGGCTTGCAACTTCCAGGGGGAGGCTTGGAAGGTAAATTGCATTGATTTTGGTGGATTTCAGCTCTTAGCACATTTTCCCATTCCACACCCTTCAGCCCTGTGGCAGCCAGCAATGCACCTGTTCCCAAAGCAGCTCATACACGGCTTGTGGGAGTCAGGGTAGACAGAAAGGACCCTGTCCTCCAGATATCACTGATTGCTGCTTCTGATCACAGAAATGAATATGAAGAGGTGGGTTGCACCTCCCCTGAATTGTTGTAAGCCTTTTCCCCCCTCTGGCTGCAGTGACTTCAAGGGGACTTAAAAGGCTGGCATTTTCCTCCCCGTCTTCATTTTTCTCTTTGTCCCCTCTTTGGAGCCAGACATTGAAGACCAAGACAATCAAAAGTAACTGCATACACAGAGGACATTAGAAAGTCACCGTGCATGCCCAGGGAAAGGACCTGAGAAGAACTTAAATTTGTACCTCAGGCTGATCTTTGATACAGAGACACCCCACAACAATCAGAAAAACAAAAACCCTTAAGCCTCAGGGAAGGAAAATAATCTGATTTCTAGAGTGACTACATTTTTAAATTCAAATATCCAGCTTTGGGGGCGCCTGGGTGGCACAGCGGTTAAGCGTCTGCCTTCGGCTCAGGGCGTGATCCCGGCATTATGGGATTGAGCCACATCAGGCTCTTCCGCTGGGAGCCTGCTTCTTCCTCTCCCACTCCCCTTGCTTGTGTTCCCTCTCTCGCTGGCTGTCTCTATCTCTGTCAAATAAATAAATAAAATCTTAAAAAAAAAAAAAACCAAATATCCAGCTTTGAACAAAAAATTACAAGGAATACAAAGAAACAGGAAAGTATGGCCCATTCAAAGGAAAAAAACAATAAACCAACAGAAACTGTTCCTGAAAACGACCTACCAGTAGATCTACCAGAGAGACTTTTTTTTTTTTTTTATTGATTTGTTTGACAGAGAGCACAAGCAGGGGGAATGGCAGGCAGAGGGAGAGGGAGAAGCAGGCTCCCCGCTGAGCAAGGAGCCCGATGCAGGGCTCAAACCCAGGACCCCGGGATCATGCCCCAAGCCAAAGGCAGATGCTCAACTGACTGAGCCACCCAGGCACCCCCAGACAAAGACTTTTAAACAACTGTGTTAAAAATGCCCAAAGAAGTGATGTGGAGACATCAAGAAAATGATGTCTAAACACAACAGAAATATCAACAGAGAGATTAAAAACTTAAACCAACAAGAAATTCTGGAGCTGGAAAGTACAGTAGCTGAAATGAAAAATTCCCTGCAGTGATTCAGAAGCAGGTTTGAGCAGGTAGAAGAAAGAGTAAGTGAATCTGAAGGTAGGAAATTGGGAGTTACTAGGAGCAACAGAAAGAAGAAAGCTGACAGAAAAGTGAGCAGAGCCTGAAGGACCTCGGGAGGGGGCACCATCAGCTGGACCAACATACCCACTGTGTGAGAAAGCAAGTGGAACATGCTCCCCCTCCCCCCACACTATCCTTTAGGCAAGAGCGGGGCTTAGAAAGGTTAGGAAAAGGTATGAATGTGGGAGAGGTGCCCTGAGACCAAAACATTAGGGCAGAAACTATGTGTCATTGTCCCCATCTCAGAGAGTGCTAATGCCTATTGAAGTTTTTATTTTTGGTTTTTCTTTGTTTTCTAGCACATCTTTGTCCCTAAGAATCCTTTTTTCTTTTTGCCTCCCTAGCAGTATTTTCCAACTGTTAAGGCTGGTCTTATGAGAGACTGTGTTTCAGGATTTCGGGTAATTATGTTTTCAAGGTAGAAATACAACAGTTGCCTTTAAAAGCATTTTCAGGGCACCCGGGTGGCTCAGTTGGTTGGGTGTCTGCCTTCGGCTCAGATCATGATCTCAGGGTCCTGGGATCGAGCCCACATCAGGCTCCCTGCTGAGCAGGGAGCCTGCTTCTCTCTGGTGCTCCCCCCTGCTCGTGTGCGTGCGCTCTCTCTGTCAAATAAATAAAATCTTTAAAAAAAAAAAGAAAGCGTTTTCAACAGGAATCTGAATAGTTGACATTTTACGTATCATTTAACATTTTTGTTACGTACTTCTTTTTCTTTCCAAAGCTGGTTGTTGCCCCAGAGTTCAACTCTATTTGTAGAACTTTCTGTATAGTTTTATTCCACTCTACTACGTACAGGCAGATAGAAGCAGACGAGAGGTATATGCGACTCCTGGGGTAAAATGAACTGTTTACCAGGGCTAATGATTCTCTTGCTTGCTTTCTTGAGAGCTGTGTTTAATTCACATATAAAAGCAACTCAAGTTCATTTCATTTAGCCTGTGGCACTCTGTAATCATGATGATTGGGATAAGTGTTTTATTATGAGCTTTGTTTGAATTATTTCATTCAATCCCTACAGCAACCTTATGAGCTAAGTTCTGTTATCCTGATTTTATTTTATTTTATTTTTTTAAAGAGTTATTTATTTATTTATTTGACAGAGACAGCCAGCGAGAGAGGGAACACAAGCAGGGGGAGTGGGAGAGGAAGAAGCAGGCTCTTGGCAGAGGAGCCTGATATGGGGCTCCATCCCAGAACGCTGGGATCACGCCCTGAGCCGAAGGCAGAGGCTTAACGACTGTGCCACCCAGGCACCCCTGTTATCCTGATTTTAAAGAAGACACTGAGGCAGCCAGAAGGTGGTAGAGCCAGGACTTGAGGCCAGACAGGCTCCAGAGCCTCTCCTTTTTTTTTTTTTTTTTTTTTTTTAAGATTTATTTATTTATTTTGAGAGAGAGAGAGCACACATGAGCAGGGAGAAGGGCAGAGGAAGAGAGAGAATTGCCAGCAGACTCCTTGCTGAGCACAGAGCCCATGTGGGGCACAGTCTCATGACACTGAGATCATGACCTGAGCTGAAACCAAGAGTCAGAGGCTCAACTGAGTGAGTCACCCAGGTGCCCTCAGAGCCTCTCTGACCGTTAGGCTCTGTTCCTTCAAAGATTGGAGGTTCCCTAGCGTATCATAGGCTTTGAGTCCTAGAGTATACAGAGGGGGTATTTTCTACATAATGAAAGAATTGAAACACCAGTAATTTTTAAATTCTTGAACTTTCCAGGAAAAAGACGTCGACCTGGTGGAGCACAGTAGCGGGTTGCCTCAGTGTGGGAAGCCCAATGTTCTTCCGTTCGGGTGCTCAGGAGTTCGGAGAACCAGGATGGTGGAAGCTTGTTCACAACAAGCCCCCAACAATGAAGCCTGAAGGAGAGAAGCTGTCTGCCTCGACTCTGAAAGTAAAAGGTACTCTTGTGAGAGCGGTACAGGACGTGCTGACCAGGCCAAAGCCAAGCAAGTGTGAGCTTGTGAGACATCCTCCTTGTTCCAGGCATAGCCCATCTGCCTCTCTGGAGTGACTCTATTTGGCAATTTCATTATGACACATTTTGTGTGTGCTATAAATAAATACCATACAAAAAATATTTTATCATTTCCTAATGAAGTGACCAGTTGTATATGTGCTCCCGAGGTGAGCGTTCAAGTTATGAGTTCTGTAAATTTCCTTTGGTATCTGCAAGGTTCTCTACTTCCAATTTCATTTTGTTTTTCACCTTTTTAATATGGAAATTTTAAAACATATACCAATATGAATAGAATAATATAATGAATCCCTATGTACCTTTCACCTCGCTTTAGCAGTTAACTGCTAGCAGTCTCATTTTATTTAGACCCCTGGGTACTTTCCCCCAACGCTCCACCCATCCCACCCCTTGGATTATTTAGAAGGAAATCCCAGGCATCAACGTTTAATTCTTATCTCAGTATGTTGGGCGCCTGGGTGGCTCAGTCGGTTAAGTGTCTGCCTTCAGCTGAGGTCATGATCCCAGAGTGCTGGGATCGAGTCCTGCATCAGGCTCCCTGCTCATTGGGGAGCCTGCTTCTCCCTCTGCCCCTCCCCCCACTCGTGGGCTCTCACACACACACACTCACTCTCTCTCTCTCTCATAAATAAAATCTTTAAAACAAACAAACATGATAAAAATCTCAGTATGTTATCTTTAGGAGATAAGGACTCTTTTGTAGCCTAACCATGATGCCATTCTCACACTTTAAAAAAAATTTAACTCCTTACAGTCACACATTGGTCTGATTTTTTTTAATCTAAAAAATTTTAGTGAGCTTTAAATTTTTAAAAATATAACTGAGAAAAAAATCAAATAGTATTGAAAAGTTGAAAGCCTGACAGTGTCCCTTTCCCCCTCACCTGTACCTACACCTTTTTCACTTCCCAGAGTAACCACTGCTGTCTCTTGTGAATGCTTTTAGAAGTTATTTCTACATCTTTAAGCATTTTTATTGAAAAAATAAATTCATATTGTAATACCTGTTCGTTATTCCCTCTTCCGCTTACGAGGATACTTGGACCTCTTTCCATAGCAGTACATTGTAGATCTACCTTCTTTTCTTTTTTTTTTCATTGTATCCCATTTAGTGACCTTAATGTGGTGATATGTAATAGGCCATTCCCCTGTTGATGGATGTTTTGGTTACTTCTGCCTCTCTGTTGTTGTTACTTTAAACAGTGCTACAGTTGTGTGCATTTGTGTGTAAATTATTTGTGATAAATTCCTAGAAACAGGTTGCTCTACCAAAGGGCATTATTTATTCAGAATTTTAATTGGTGTTGCCAAATTACCCTGCAAAAAGTTGTAATAAAATGTATGCCTTACTAGAAAGGCATGTAAATACCCATTCCCATATTCTTGCTGAGCATTACCAAACTTTTAATGTTTACCAATTTCGATAAGAACAGATAGCATTTAATCATTTAAATTTCCATGATAATCCCTTTTTTCTTAAGAAAGCTCTAAGTCTTAGTTTAGGGCTTTCATTGTACGTTTCTCTATTTTGAACATGGTAGTAAGTTCACAATAATAAATTAGCAAAAGAAGCCAAAGCTGAGATATTTATTCTTAAAAATTTAGGTATTTCTTCTTTCCTGGCAGCCTCGAAACCAACTTTAGATCCCATCATTACTGTTGAGGGCCTTCGAAAACGGGCGAGTCGGAACCCCGTGGAATCTGCCATGGAATTAAAGGAGAAAAGGTCTCGTACGCAGGAAGCAAAGGACATTAGGAGAGCCCAGAAGGAAGCAGCTGGCTTTCTGGACAGGAGTACCTCTTCGACTCCGGTGAAGTTTATAAGCCGTGGCCGCAGGCCAGACGTGATTCTAGAAAAAGGAGAAGTGATTGACTTCTCATCCTTGAGCTCCTCTGACCGCACCCCGCTGACCAGCCCATCTCCTTCCCCATCTCTGGATTTCTCTGCCCCTGGGACCCCCGCCTCTCACTCGGCCACACCCAGCTTGCTCTCAGAGGCAGATCTGATTCCAGATGTGATGCCACCACAAGCCTTGTTTCATGGTAAGACTTGCCTTTCTTGCATCTTTGGTTTTATGTGTGGGCCATGGTACATGGGTGCGTTTTCACCTCGTGGGCAGTGTGCCCTGCATTTCTTCTTTCCTCAGTCTTGATCACACTGTCTTGCACTCTGCACAGATGATGATGAGATGGAAGGCGATGGGGTCATAGACCCAGGGATGGAGTATGTCCCACCCCCCTCCGGGGCAACAGCATCCGGGGCAGTAGTCGGGGGCAGAAAGGTCAGAGCGCCGGAACAGATAAAGCAGGAGGTAGAGAGCGAGGAGGAGAAGCCCGACAGGATGGACATTGACAGCGAAGACACAGATTCCAATACATCTTTGCAAACCAGGGCTCGAGAGAAGAGGAAGGCACAGCTGGAGAAGGACAGGAAACCTAAAGGGCCCAAGTACACACCTGTGAGCATCTACGAGGAGAAGCTGCTCCTGAAGCGGCTGGAAGCTTGTCCCAGTGCCGTAGCCATGACGCCGGAAGCTCGCAGACTGAAGCGGAAATTGATAGTCAGACAAGCGAAAAGGGATAGAGGCTTACCACTCTTTGACTTGGATCAAGTTGTTACTGCTGCTCTTCTGTTAGTTGATGGGATTTATGGAGCCAAAGAAGGAGTTTCTAGGCTTCCAGCTGGACAAGCCACATACAGAACGACCTGTCAGGACTTCAGAATCCTTGACCGATACCAGGTGAGACTCTCGGGAGGCAGTGGAGGTGGGGCAGGCAGACCTCGGAGTGGGCACCGTGCTGTGCTGGGACTTCAACTCCTGAGTGATTCTGGGGGAGAGACAAAACAGCAAGGGAGAAAGATACAAAAATTGTTGGGCTTTATGTTTGGAAACTATTCATGATGGATACCCCTTAATATATCTGGGTTTGTTTGTTTCCTTTTGGGTGTTCAAGACAGAGCCTTGACACTTTCTCTGTCCCTCCTGTCCCTGGCACGGACTGAGTTTGCACATGGTTTGTGTCATAGCTCTGAGTGACACTTTTGTTGAGGGCATAGGAGGTGCCAGACCATGTGCTGAGCAGGCTCCAAGGAAACCACACGTAGGAGTAGATCAGTGCGTGTCAGCTCTTCCCAAGGAGATACAGAGGAATCCAGGTCTGGGAGTGCTCGGGGGAATGATTAATTCCACTCAGAACTTCAAGAATACACCTTTCCATAGCAGGAACGACAGGTCTTATCTTCCTGAATCTTTGCTAGCTCTTGCTCCTAAGCAGCCTTTAACTACTTTTGCTAATCTGATAGCTGTGAAGTGAAATCTTATTTTTTATTTACATGTCTTTGTTTACAGGCGAATTTAAACATTTTTCATGTTTCCTAGTTGTTTCTCTGTTGGTGAATTGCCTATTTGGATTATTTGCACATTTTTCTGTCTTCTTTGGAAACTAGTGGGCTGATGCTGCCAGTGTTCTGATCTTATTCTGTGATGTACCATGTGTGGGGCTTTTTCTTCTATTGTGTTGGCCATGTGGTGTGTGGGCCCTTTCAGTTTGAAACTCTCCTAGAATTCTCCTGGAATTCTGGAACATCATCTTCATTTCCTGTCTTTTATTTTCTCTCTTCTGTCTTGTTAGAACACACCTATTATTTGGATATTGGTCCCTCTAGACCAGGGGTCAGCAGGCTTTCTGTCAAGGGGCAGACAGTAGATGGTTCTGGCTTTGCAGGCCACACAGTCTGAGTAGCAGCTTCTCTCCCCTGCTGTTGTGTGAGAGCAAGATGGAACGGATGGGCGTGGCTGTGTCCCAGTGACAGGTTATTTACTACAACAGGCCAGATCTATTGTTCACTGACAACCCCTACTCTAGATGGATCCCTTTTCTCTTTCTCTCCTATTTTCTGCCTTTCCTGGGAAGTAGTAACCTGCCTGCGTGCACCCTAGGGGTGAGTAGGGAGGGCCGGGAGCCCACCATTCAGCTGGCAAACTTCCCTCCGGTAGTCCAGAATCGCTGCCGAGCCTTTCCAGACAGTCTAGCCTTCTGCCCGTGGAGGGAAAGATGTTTCTGGAGGTGGGCAGTGGGGGTGTAATTGGAGACTTTAACCTCGTAAGAAACTCCCAGCCTATTGTCCTCTTGCCCACTCTCAGTGTTAGCAGGACCCGTTGCCTTGCTGCCTTTCCTGAGGCTCCGCATGTAAATCACGGGGCTCCTGGTCCGTCTTCACTGCTGCCTTGGGATCTGGCTCTCTGGTCTCAGCCGTTTGCCACTTACTCATATGCTTTTCTTGCGGTCATCTACTCACCTTTTCTTTGTTCTTGTGGGTTTGTCTTTTTAATCCCTATACTTAATTTTTTAAATTGTGAAATGTGTCCTGTAACTGTAGAAGAATACATAGAACACATCGGTATAGTTTATAGATTAATAAATGTTTTTGAATCTATCTCTTGGGTTAAGAAACAACATTATAAGCACATTGGAAGTTCTGCGTACTGCCTACTCTGAGTTTTTTTTATGTCATTTTTAGTTTTTAAAAAAGCTAAGTAGGAGGCACCCATCTAGCTGTGTAAGGGCTTTGCCACTCTTAGAGGGAAGCTTCCAGGGGAGGGTAAGCTGAGCAGTCTCCCAGGGTCATTGTTGTAGAGTGAACTGTGCCCCGCCTAAGATTGTATTGACGTTTTCGCCCCTGGTACCTGTGAGTGTGACCCTGTTTGGAAATAGGGCCTTTGCAGATGTGATTAGTTAAGATGAGGTCACACTGGAGCAGGGTGGGCACTTAATCCAATGTGACTGGTGTCCTTACAAGAAGGGGAGAAGAGACACAGAGACAGACCCAGGGAGACCACCATGTGATGGCTGGGGCAGAGCAACGTGTCTATAAGCTAAGGGACGCCAAGGATTGCTGCCGTCACCAGGAGGTAAAAGCATAGAGCGGGTTCTTCCTTGGGATACTCAGAGCGCAGCCCTGCTGACCCCATGATTTCTTTTTTTTTCTTTTTTTTTTTTTTAATTTTATTTTATTATATTGTGTTAATCACCATACAGTACATCCCCAGATTCCGATGTAAAGTTTGATGCTTCATTAGTTGCGTATAACACCCAGTGCACCATGCAATACGTGCCCTCCCTACTACCCATCACCAGGCTATCCCCTTCCCCCACCCCCTCCCCTCTGAAGTCCTCAGTTTGCCTCTCACAGTCCATAGTCTCTCATGTTTCATTCCCCCTTCTGATTACCCCCCTTTTCTTTATCCCTTTCTTCCCCTACCGATCCTCCTAGTTCTTATGTTCCATAGATGAGAGAAATCATATGATAATTGTCTTTCTCTGCTTGACTTATTTCACTTAGCATTATCTCCTCCAGTGCCGTCCATGTTGCAGCAAATGTTGAGAATTCGTTCTTTCTGATAGCTGAGTAATATTCCATTGTATATATGGACCACAGCTTCTTAATCCAGTCATCTGTTGAAGGGCATCTCGGCTCCTTCCATGATTTGGCTATTGTGGACAATGCAGCTATGAACATTGGTGACCCCATGATTTCTGACTTCTGGCCTCTAGAACCGTGGAAGAATAAGTTTGTTATTTAAGCCAGCACGTATGCAGGCCATAGATGTGGCAGCCCCAGGAAACACACAGTTGTGTTCTGGCTCCAGCTTCTGTGACCCCTTTCTAGAGGAGTCAGTGTTTTAGGTCATTAGGCAGTCCTGGGAAACATAAGGCTCACCATAGCCCGAGCCTCAGGCAGGGCTGCAGTGTATATCGTGCAGTGTGGCAGAAATCTGGGCAGGGGCAGTGGGACCCTCTATTTCCTGCCTCCGGACTAATGTGCTTCCTGCAGCCTGTAGGAGGTCACAGTGTCCTCTGCTGATGCAGGGAGTGGGCATGGAGGGACTAGAAGAGTCTGAGAGTGCCGGTGAACCCAGCCGAGCACTGAGGAGATTCTGGGCTACAGCTCCCTGTGCTTAATGGTCTAGTAATCACACTGCTGGGTAGTTACCCGAAAATACAAATACATGAATTCAAAGGGATATAGGCATCCCGACGTTTATTGCAACATTACTTAACAATAGCCAAACTATGGAAGCAGCCCAGGTGTCCATCGATAGATGAATGGGTAAAGAAGATGGGTTTTATATATATACATATATATGTATATAAATACACACACACACACACACACACATATAATGGAATATTACTCAGCCGTAAGAAAAAAAGAATGGCATCTTGCCATTTGCAACAACATGGATGGAGCTAGAGAGTATAATGCTAAGCAAAATAAGTCAGAGAAAGACAAATACCATATGATTTCGCTCATACATGGAATTTAAGAAACAAATGAAGGGGGGAAAAGATAAATCAAGAGACAGACTTTATTGTAGAGAACAAATTGCTGGTTGCCAGAGGGGAGGGGGGAGGGGGAAGGGGAAACGGGATGGGGACTAAGGAGGACACCTACAATGAAAAAAATAAAATGACAAAACTAAATAAAAGATGATACGCTGCAGCAGGGACTAAGACGATGGCCTCAGTGTGCCTGCCCCTCGAGTGACACTTGTCTCTCAGTAGTGGTCCCAGGACCTCCCTTCGCTGGAGACTCACTCGCCCTTGCTCTGTATTGAACCCGGTTTCCTGTGCCTCAGCTTCACCTTCTTGTAGGTTTACTCCCTTGCTTCCGTGGAGCGCATTCTTGGTGGCTTCCGGAGGAAAGCTGCCTGGGAAGTAAATTGGAGACCTTCCATGTCCGAAAGGCCTTGAACTTAAGCCAGAGTCCCAAGCCAGCGTTGGGTAAAGCTGAGACAGCTAAGCAGTACTGGCAGCTTTCCCATTCTGAGGGAGAATGAGGCTCAGCCTGGGTCTCTGTGTCCAGACCCGTTATCTGGGAGCACCCTTTGACGTGGACCCCCACTGTCTCTTCCTTGGGGTCCTTCCCTTGGGCCACTCTTCCAGTCTCGGAACCCTGGTTACCTCCTAGGGGCAGGGGGACCCTAGCCTTCCAACTTGTGGGACTCCTGCCTCCGCGCCACGGGAGCTGCCCCCCAGAGTGCCGGTTACACCTCCCCTGGAAATGGGACGTGCAGACGTCTGTGGGGAGGTAGCCAGCCGGCAGCAGGGGTTGAGGCCCTGGGGATCAAACTGCGGGGCGCACAGCTCTTCCGTGCTCCATATTCTACTGCCCTGTTTCTTCCCAGCTCCAGAGGGGTCTGGTGCTGCCACCGGGTTGTGGGAGGGTGCCGCGGTACAGTTGGGCCTGCTTCTCACCTTACCCGGAGCCAGCTTGGAGTGCTGGCTTCACAGCAGTCAGTATTTGTCCATCTGCCTCCCAGATGTTTCTTCCCCTGATCTTTCTATTTCTGTATGCTTCTCTTTTTTTTAAAGGCTGATTCTATAGTTTTAGTGGGTTTGGGGAGGGGATAAAATTGTGATTAATCTCCCATCCCAACATGGAATTTTAGTATCATGTCAATGCAGTTATACAGGGGAGCAGCTATCAGTGCATTTGCTCAATTTGTACTCTGTTGTTTTCTGATAAATCAGTCATAGCTATAAATGTCCCTATAGTGCTGCTTTAGCTATGACTTAGGACTTTTGAAATGATGTGAGTTCATTATCAATCAGTACTTAGCAGTTTGTGATTTTTCTCATTATTTCTTCTGTTACCCGAGTTATTTAGTGCTTTTTTTTTTTTTTTGGTTTTTAGATATGTAGGAATTTTTTTTTTAATTTGCTGTTTTCTTTTTTTTTTTTTAAGATTTTATTTATTTATTTGACAGAGAGAGAGACAGCCAGCGAGAGAGGGATCACAAGCAGGGGGCGTGGGAGAGGGAGAAACAGGCTTCCCATTGAGCAGGGAGCCTGATGTGGGGCTCGATCCCAGGATGCTGGGATCACGCCCTGAGCCGAAGGCAGACGCTTAACGACTCAGCCACGCAGGAGCCCCAGGATATGTAGGAATTTTTATTTTATTTATTTTTTTAAAGATTTTTTTTATTTATGTGACAGAGAGACAGCCAGCGAGAGAGGGAACACAAGCAGGGGGAGTGGGAGAGGAAGAAGCAGGCTCCCAGCGGAGGAGCCCAATGTGGGACTCGATCCTGGAACACCGGGATCACGCCCTGAGCCGAAGGCAGACGCTTAACGACTGCGCTACCCAGGCGCCCCAGTAATTGATTTAATTTCTAATCAAATTATGTTGCAGTCAGAGAAAATAGTGTATATGATGTTGATTCTTTGCTATAAAGAAAGTTACATGCTCTGTTTTTATTCTTTTTGTGGGTCCTAACTTACCACATATATTTATTTTGCTCTGTAAATTTTCTAATATTATCATGTGGTCTTTCTTCCAAACAGAATATTTTTTCACGTTCTTATCTTTGTTCTTTTGTATTGCTTTTTTAGATAACAGTAAACCTCATTAAACTGTTTACTCTTATTTCCCATCATTTCTTCCTAGATTAATTTCTTGTTAGACTACTTTCTGTAACAGTTTTTTAAAAATACAGTCTTTTTGAAATTAATTTTGAATACCTGTATGCCTAAGATTATCTTCATTTCACTCTTGCATTTAAATGATAGCATAGCTGGATATAAAATTGTAATTTTATTTTTTCCTCCAACATTTTGAAATTACTACTCCATTGTTGCTGCTGAGAGCCTCACTGTTGGTCTTATTCTTGTTTCTTTATAGGTGGTCTCCTGTTTTATTTTCCCGCACCCTGGAAGCATCTTCATTTCCAATCTGTAATTTGTCTTCGTTTCTAATCTTTAATTCTATTTGTGCATTTAAAAGTGTTTTTTTGATCTCATTTATCTTGTTTGACAGAGCTTCTCCTTCAGTCACAGGTGTCTTATATGCTGATTTGTTGTTAAAAACCACTAACTTCCGCTTCAGAGCCAAGTACAACACAGAGTTTGGGATAAGAAGGAACAGTAGCTTTATTGCTTTGCCAGGCAAAGAAGGCTGCAGGAGGCTAAGGCCTTCAAAACTGCAAACCCGCCCGGAGGAAGGGGCTGGGGGGCTTTATAGGGAAATACAGGATCTAGCTGGGTTTGGCAGGAACTGTGCATGTGCTGCCAGCCTCGTTGGACATGTCTTCAGGATAGTACTGGCTTCCTGAAACAAAAGGCTAAGAAGGGAGGAGGAGTGGTTGTGCAAGAGAGGAACAAGGTGACTTTAAAATCTAACTTCACTGAAGCATTAGTGCAACCATTTTGATTTTTTTTCAACTTTATGCTTTTAAGCGGTTTCATCTTGACATTTATCCTGCCTTTGTTCTCTGAGCTTCCCAGATATGTGGTTTTGGTGTGGTGTCTGATTAATTTGGTGAAATTCTCAGTCATTACTGCTTCAGATATTTCTTCTGTTCCTTTCTCTCTCGTTCTGGTATTCCTATTACATGTATTTTACACCTTTTATAGTTGCAACACAGTTTTGGATATTCTGTTCTGTTCTGGGTTTTTTAAGTCTTTTTTTTCTCTTTGTTTTTCAATTTGGGAAGTTCCTCTTGATGTATTCTCAAGCTCAAAGGTTCCTTCTTCAGCCCTATCCAGTCTACTAATGAGCCCACCAAAGGCGGTTCTTCTTTTCTGTTATAATATTTTTGATCCCAGCATTTCTACTTGATTCTTTCGTAGCATTTCCATCTCACTGCTTAAATTGCCCATCTGTTCTTGGGTGTTGTCTGCTTTGTCCAGTAGAGCCCTTGACATATTAATCATAGTTGTCTTAAATTCCCAGGCTAATAATTCCAACATCTCTGCCATGTCTTAGTCTGGTTCTGATGCTTGCTCTGTCTCTTCAGACAGTATCTTTTGCCTTTTAGTATGCCTTATAATTTTTCTTGAAAGTCAAATATGTTATCCTAGGTAAAAGTGGTATAGGGGTGAGATGTATTGGTGAGAAGCAGTCTATGGACCTATGATCAGTTCTCAGTCTTTTAGTGAACATGTGTCCCTGGGCTGTAACTGTCACAGTGTGTCTCAGATTTGCTTCCCCAGCTGGGTGGCATGGAATGGCTGGCGGGAGCTGGAGGTGGCTAATTTCCTTTCCTCAAGTTGGTTAGGTTCTGATAAAACGGAATGGGTTAGGTTTTGGTAAAGTACTTTCTCTTGAGGACAGGCCTTGTTATAAAGAACAAAGGACTCTGACATATTTTCAGAACAGCTACCTTTTCCTTGCCGGAAGCCTGAGGGGATTTTTTCTTTGATCCTTACCATGAGAACCTGGTAGAGCTCCTGGAGGTAAAAGTCACAAAAATGTGCCCCCCCCACCCCCCTGGAGTTTTTTCGCTCCCCTTTATCCACACTGTGTCTCCAGCAGTTTGTCCGTTGCTGGTTAGGTTTTCATACCCCAGCACTGGTTCCTGGAGGTTTCTACTCTGCTGAGTTAGGATTCTCTGTATACACCTGTTTGTCTTTCCAATTTCGGGGGAGGGGGTATAGTTTGCTCTGTGATCTCAATTCTCTGATGGATCTATGAAGAGTTTTTACTTGTTAGGATACAGCGACAACTTCCGTTCTCCTTATATGCTGGACAGGAAATCGGAAGTCCTCTCACTTGCTCTTTAATCTGGGAAATTCTTCATCTTTGCTTCTTTAAATATATTCCTCTTTTTTTCCCCCCCTCTTTTATGGACTTCTATTATGGGTGCTGACACCATTAATTCTTTCCTTAATCTCTTCCTTTGCCTGTTTGAAGAGATCCTCAGTCTGTCCCTAACTTATTCACTGAGTCCTTTATTTCAGTGATCATGTATTTAATATCCAGTAATGAATAAGAGTTTCTTCATAACTATACTCATTCCTGTTGCCAGGTGCCTTTATTACCTTGGAACCTATTTATTATGCTTTTTTTTTTTAACAGGCTTATTGAGATACTATTCACATACCATACAATTCCCCCATTTAAAGTGTGTGTACAATTTGGTGGTTTCTGCTGTATTCACAGAATTGTATAGCCATCATCATAATCAATTTTAGAACATTTTCGTCACCCTGAATGGTTTAGCTGTGACTGGACAACCCCCCACACCCAGCCCCCATGAATCTACATTCTGCTGCTATGGATTTTTCTATTTTGTTGGACATTTCACATAAGTGGAATCAGATAATATGCGGTCTTTTCTGGCCGCATGTTTTCAAGACTCACCCATGTTGTAGTATATATGAGCACTTCATTCCCCTTTGTGGCTACGTAATTCCCCATTGTGTGCACGCACCACATTTTGTTTACCCACACATCAGTTGATGGACATTTGGGTTGTTTCCACGTTTTGACTCTTGTGAACAATGTTGCGTGAACATTGGTATAGATGTCTCTGTGTGGACATAGGTTTTTATTTCTCTTGAGTACTTACCTATGAGTGGGATTGCTCAGTTAAATGGTAGCATATTTAACATTCTGATTAACTGCCAGACTTTTCCACATTAGCTGCACCATCTTAGATTTGCATCAGCACTTAATGAAGACCCTGACTTTTCCACACATCCTTACCAATACTTGTTGTTATCTCTTTGACTATAGCCATCTTCGTGGGTGTCAAGTGGTATCTCATTGTCGTTTGGGTTTGCATTTCCCCGGTGACTGTTTATTTGCTTTTTAAAAATGCTTGGCTGTCTGGTAAATTAATCCTGCCTTTTCCAGTACCGTTTGTTTACTTTGTTTTCTTTTCTGCACTCCTTGTTAGCATATCTTGAGTTTTTCCCTTGTGAATGAATATTCTCTTGGTCTAATCAGGTGCCTTTGCTGGTGTGTACACCGGGGGGAGGGGCACCCTCTTGACAAGTTGAAGTCTCCAGCACTCTGGGCGTCCCGCTGTGACCCCTCCAGTCGACACTTGCAGGCAAAGGTGATTGGCAGAGGTCCGCTGGAGCAGAGCTTGTAAGAGGAAGTGCCCCCGTCCCCATGTGTGGTAGAAAGCCTTGCTCTGCTCTAGACGGCCGTTTGCTGCCTCACCTGTCCCTGGCCACCTTTGGTCTCTCCTGAGGTTTCTCACAGCCTTTGTGTTCCATCTTCCCTGTCACTTTTATGGCATCTTTCAGAACGGGTTTGGGAAACGGACCCAGCAGCCCACCTAGTGCTCCATTTTGTTTAGAACTAGAAGTTAGAAGAAGCTCATTTAATATTTTCCAAACTTTGGGATGCTTCCCCCCAGCCCCCCGCCACCATTTTGTCACTCAGCAAAGGTAAATTGAGTACTTCCTGTGTGCCAAGCCCTTCTCTAGCTGGGGACGTTGCGGTGCCGTAGGGCAGGAGGTGCCCACCTGATGGAGCAGTGAGATGACAGGACTAACTCACGAAATGGGATCATTTCCTGCAAGGTGGGTGCCGCAGTGGGTGGGAGAGCAGAGGCAGCAGTACCGCTTGAGGACAGCCTTTCTGTGGAGGTGCCACTCGACCCCATCCCCTCCACAAGGAGGAGCCCGGCTGAAGAAGGTTCGGGGCAGAAGGCCCAGGTGCAGGCCCCGAGGCAGCAGGTAGTTTGGTATGTGGGGCTGGAGCATAGTGATGGCGGAGGAAGTGGGTGGGAGATGGGGCCCCAGAGGTTAACAGGTGGGTCCTGCAGTCGCAAGTAAGGACTTTGAATTGTAAGGGAAGCCACATAGGAGTTTTAATCAAGAGAAGTGAGTATATTTGTTTTTAAAAGAAGCATCTGGCTCCATGGGAGAATGGGCGATAAGGGGTGAGAGTAGAAGTGGGGAGACCCATGGGAAGTAGTGGTAGTGATCCAGGCAGACGTTGCAGGTGGTCTCGAGAAGTTAGGGTACTGGATGACTTCTCTGGAATCCACACAGCTCACCTCGAGCCATGAACCAGATCGTCCATTGTGGGCCAGTGGTTCAGTGCCTGCTGTTTCAGTGATCTGTTGCTGCATTGCAAACCACTCCAGAACTTAGAGGCTTAAAGCAGTATTTAATCTTTCTTCTGATTCTGTGGGTTGACTAGGCTGAACTGGGTGGTGGTTCTACCCCATGTGCTGAAGGCTGAGGTTACGCCTATGGCTGCCTTCAGCAGGGAGCTTGGTCAGGATCAGAATGACCAGGATGGCTCCCCTTCCTCCAGACCCCATCTCCAGGTGGGGTCCAGCCTAGACACCGTGGCAACTGGACTGGAAAAGAGAGAGAGCGTGGAAGCTGCCGGTGCTCTTAAGACCTGGGCTCAAGGTCCCAGAGCGTGACTTCTGACGCATTGTCATTGGTCAAGGCCTGTTGCAAGGCCCACCCAGATCCAAGGGGAGGGAATAGACCTCCGCTTGACAGGAGGAGCCACAGTCTCCACAGGCGCGGGAGGAAGTGTTGAGGCTATGCTTGGAAACTATATGCCATAGCCCTGAATTTCCCTCTGAAACTTATTTGAAAGTCCTGGAAGAATTTCAAAGTCATCCTTTGAAAGTTTTGGTGTCCAGTTGGGGAAAGTAATGAGAGCAAATTATAAAAGAAGGAATTCTTGCTCTCCTTCCAACGAAGTTATTTTCTAGGCTAAAGAGCAAACGGACTCTCCAAAAACAACTCCGGTTTCTAAACTTCATCTAGCCCTTGGCAAACCACTTTATAAATGTGCCTTTTAATCTTCCATCTGGGCTCTCTGCTGTAAAACCCTAATTGCACATGTTCTGTTCCTACACGACTGGGGGCCCTCGAGCAGCACTCCAGGAAGCAGACATCTCCGTTCAGGCTTCCGGAGTGAAGCCCACCTGTTCTGTTCAGAGCACCTCCTCGTTCGACCCCTGGAAGGGCCTCTCCGCTGTCGTGATTTGTCACAGGGACGACGGTCTATGTCAGTCCTACACCTGTCCAACTTAGTAGAATAGAGGCCGATTTTACCAAACCCATACACAGGGGCGGCATGAGTTGGCCCCTTCCGCTCTGTGGATAACACACTGCTCCTCCAACGTGACCCACGTGTTGAGTAGGTTAAGATCTGATGACTGGATTGGAGGTGTTATTAGGCAGAATGCAACCTACAGAAGCTGTAAATCCAGGGCTCAGCCCTGCATTCCACTCACTTACAAATTTTTAGGTAACTTTAAAATTTTTTAAATTGTTTCAGTTTTAAACTGTTAGAACGAGGATCGGTTTATCATATCTGATTCTATGCAGAGGTACCTATGAGGTTTGTATTGAAATTTGAGCGTTCCCGATAAGTAATACAAACAGACCTACTTTCTAACACATAAACACGTCCTTACGTACAAATTATCTGTGAAATTAAAGCAGTCCTTTGAGTGACTTTATTTCTACATCACCAGCGTTTCTTTCTCCTAGACTGCCTTGCCATCCAGGAAAGGGTTTCGGCACCAGACTACTAGATTTCTGTATCGTTTGGTGGGATCGGAGGATCTGGCCGTGGACCAGAGTATCGTCAGCCCTTACACCTCTCGGATCCTGAAGCCTTACATCAGGTACTTGGAGAAGAGCTGTGACGTTGAGCGTGTTGTGAGCAGTGGCCTTGGTGGCTTCTGCACCCTGGTTCCCCGCTGGAGTGAGGCCAGACCCGCCCCTGGGAGCGGGCATCAGCACAGACTGAGTCTGTGCTCCGCGTCCAGTCTTACCCTTGGCTTGTTTCGACTGTAGTTTTTTGCAGAAAGAGCAGTCCTTTGAATGAAATGTAAAAAGCAAGAATAAATTAACTCCACGAGATTTCATTATGAGTATTATACTCGTAATGTTTCTTTTAAATTTTAATGTTGTATATATTTGGTAGTCTGTAAAATGGAAAAAATGGGAGAGACATCTCAGTTAGGCTCACGTCTGGGGGTGATGATGAGTCTCGTTGTCTAGGCAGTGCTGTCTGAGCTGAGCTGACCAGAGAGGCCCCCAGTGCTGTCTTGAGAGAGTGTCTTGTTGACGCACTTGCTGCAGAGTCACCTGACCCTCCTTGCCCAGCAGCGCCGTCCGCCGGGCCTGTGACAGGCAGTGTGCTAGCCTGTCCCTGCAGCCCCGGCAGAGCCGGACTCTCCCTCCCAGGGCTCTGTCCTGGGCCAGCGCACGCAGGCTTGAGTCAGGCTGCTGTTTGGTCCCTCACTCTGTGCATGAAGGCTCGTCAGCACAAGTAGTGTTCCTGGTAGGTGCAGAGGGCGAATTTTAAATTTCATACCAGAACAGTATCAGGCTTTCAAGTTGTCAAGCCATCTGCCATAGAAAGGGACACAAGTTAGCTTAAAATTTCAAGCACAGTGAAGAGTTGATGTGAATCACTTGGCTAGGAATGATAACGAGTTTATTTTTCTTGACTTGAGTTTGTTTTTTTCTGCGATCCTGGAGGCGTGATTATGAAACAAAGCCGCCCAAACTGCAGCTCCTGTCACAGATTCGTTCCCACCTGCACAGGAGTGACCCTCACTGGACGCCGGAAGCTGAGGCACCTCTTGATTACTGCTACGTCCGGCCAAATCACATCCCAACAATAAACTCCATGTGTCAGGAGTTTTTCTGGCCTGGTATGTTCCCCCTCCCAAACTAGGCAGATCAGTTTTTTGTGTAGTTCACTGTAGTGGTATTTTTAAATTAGTGGAGGCCATGTGACTCTAAAATCTTTACTCATGATCTCATTTAGTTTGTCTCTGCTAGCATAGAGATAGTAAAATATGAACACCTCTTTCTTCCTAAGATCAAGAAAAAGCCAGCAATTAAAGTAATAAGCAATATTTTTATATGTTTCTTTTCCCTGTCTGTCTCTGCTTCCAGAATAAGAGATTCATCCTGTTTTGCTTCTACATATGTTTAGATACCAGGTAATGTCTACCAGTGATACATTGGCTGGTAGCTTGGGCCTGTTGGGACACTTTTGATTTTTTGCTTAATAATTCTATAATTTTGTTTATTTAGCTATTCCTTGGGGACAGTGTTAATACAGCCAAAAGGCATTTTTAAAAAGCCAGATACCCCAATTGCAGGCTTTGAAAATAAGAGTAGACCCAATATGATTTGTCATTTTATTAGCCTCAATATATTGTATCTCTACAGACCAAAACCAGCAAGTAAAGGAATGAACGCATTTTTATCGCTATATATTTAGCACACGTTCTTTGTGGATCTGTTTTACCGCGCTGCTGTGAAACGCAAAAGAAATATTACATGTCTTCCAGATGTTAGTTAGATAAGATTTCTTCGGGATTAGAGCTGTGTCGTCTTTGTTGTCAGATAATCGCGTAATAGTGTGGCGGCAGAGTTGTGCTCATCTTTCAGGAGTGGTATGGGCCCTAAAGGAGCATTCTGGGAGCATCTGCTACTCCCCAACCTTACTTTGGGTGCCTCCATACTTCATGCATGCAGTCATTGTTTATCCGTTTTACTGTAAAATGTAGCCTTTGTACAAAAGAGCTTGTAAACTGTACACGTTTGAGGTGAAACACACAACAGTATGGGCTCTCGGGGTCTTTGCTGCCACCCTGTGAGGTCTGGGTGTGCAGACGCTGAGGCCCACTTCTAGAAAGGTGTTGGCTGACACATTGTAGAGGAGCACAAGTTCAAGGCCAGGTATGTCCAGTTCTAGACCTGTGCGATCTCTACTACCGACCCTATCCTGCTTCTGTTCTTTTAACACATGTACTTAGAAAGGACAGTGTTAGTTTTGATATTTTCTAAAATTCACTTTTATTTTTATGATCTGTCTATGCTAATATCTTTGTCTTTAGTTTTGTTTTTGATTTTTTGTTTGTTTGGTTTTTTTTTTAGCATGCAGGTGTAGTTGTAAGTACAGACTGAACAGCTTGGTGTTTGTTAATTCCAGAAGGCACACAATTTGAATCTTCAATTATGTCTTTTCCTTAGGCATTGACCTGTCTGAGTGCCTGCAGTATCCAGACTTCAGTGTTGTTGTCCTTTATAAAAAAGTCATCATTGCCTTTGGCTTCATGGTTCCCGACGTGAAGTACAATGAAGCTTACATTTCATTTCTGTTTGTCCATCCTGAATGGAGAAGAGCAGGGATTGCGACATTCATGATTTACCATCTGATTCAGGTAAGCTGTCTGTGCTACCAGCTTGCCTCTGGGCTCCCCTGGAAGATGGGAGGGATGATGCTGGGCTGAGCCTTCCCAGTGCAGCCCAAAAGAATGGGTGGTCTCAGAAACCCACTGAGGAAACATCAGTCACCATCCCTCCTGAGGCTCTTAACACACAGAGATAAAAATCTTGGCCCCTCTAAAGTAAGATCACTGTTCAGGCCCAGGCTTCAAAGAAACCAGTTTGTAAACATGTACAGTAAATAAAATGAGAAAATACCAGAAGTGAGAGCCCAAAGCACTCATAGGACTCACAGTGGTAACTGCTGCTGATCTTAGAGACCCCACCGCCACGACTCTGAGGAGTGGAAGTGGAACTGTGGTCTTTGGGACTTTTTTCTTACCAAGGTATAAGTGACATACAAAACATACTCATCTCGGCTGTACAGTTTAATGATTCAATACTTGTATATGTTGCGAAACAACACAGTGAGTCTAGTTACCACCTGTCACCATGCATAGTTACATAGTTACAAACATTTGTTTTCTTGGGATGCGAACTTTTAAGATCTGCTCTCTTAGCAACTTTCCAGTACACAGTACGGTATTGTGAACTCTAGTCTCCATGCTGTACCGGACATCCCTGGGACTGACTTGTTTTCTAACCTAGAAGTCTGTACCTTTTGACACTCCTTCCGCCTGTACACCCACCCCCAGCCCCGCCGCTGGCAACCACCAGTGTGTTATCTCTATCTGTGAGTTCAGTTTATATTGTTTGTTTTTTAGATTCCACATATAAATGAGATCATACAGTATCTGTCTTTGACTTCTTTCACTAAGCATAATGCCACCTATGCTGTTGCAAAAGTTTTTAAGTATTTTTAAACATTTTAGCAAACCATGTCAACCAGGACTACATACTCTATTATTGCTGATTACTCTTCACTTTACTATCACTGTACGAGCTGTATAAGCTTTTGAGACTTGATTTTAATATTGAATTACAATTCATCCTCTGATATATCTGTACCACTGTTGAAGAAAATACACCATATATTTATATACTAACATCAGAAAAACACATAAGGAGGTCCCCCCCCCGAATCTTTCTGGTAAACTTTTATTTCGAAACCATTTGGCTGGGTCACCTGGGAGGCTCAGTCGGTTAAGTGTCTGCCTTTGGCTCAGGCCATGATCCCAGGGTGCTGGGATCGAGCCCTGCGTCGGGCTCCCTGCTCAGTGGGGAGGCTGCTTCTCCCTCTCCCTCTGTGTGTTCACGTGCTCTCTCTGTCTCTGTCTCTCTCAAATGAATAAATAAATCTTAAAAAAAAAAAAAGAAAGAAAGAAACCATTTGGCATGGAGGACTGAGTGTTACATGGGCAAGATTCCTTTTAAATAGAGGAAAGGGAAGATAAAATGTCATTTTTCCAATTTAGTTTTTTTATTTTTATTTATTTATTTATTTAAAGATTTTATTTTATTAATTTTATCCCTGTCACCAGCAGGGGCCCGCGGGCAGCGCAGGGGCACCGTTCCCACGTGTGTGCCTCACAGAAGGCCTGGCGCGGGGCCAGTCCTTCCTGAGTGCTCAGCGGGTGGGTGCAGGCGCGTTCGTCCTGTGTGCAGGCCTGGCCCGCAGCCAGTCCGCGAGCCACAGGTCCACACAGTACCGCTCAGCTGGGCAGTAGTGCTCGATGGCGCCATGGTCAGACCAGGCACGGGACACAAGTGCCACTCCACAGAATTCATGTCCTGCACTCCCAGTAGTGCTGCTGGGCCCAGAGCATGAGTGAAGCAGAGCAAAGGGGAGAGCTGTCTACCTGAGAAGCCTCTTCAATCTAGGCCTGAGGGGACCCTGGGTTTGCAAAATCTCAAGGACCCTGTCAACCTCAGTATTTTGGTGCCTTCTTCATTAGAAAGCAAGGTCTTACGACTTTTGGTTTTTTTCTTCTGTGTAGCTCATTAAAGGATCTTAAGAACTTGCCTGGTATTAATAGAATGAAGATTACTCTCCCCCCACCCCCAGGATTAGGGCAGCGCTGAATACAGAAACCGCAAGCTAGTGCTGTCAGTTTGGGAGGGATGGCAGGGGGCCTGCGGGATTCCCAAGGTCTGGGCTGGGTCTTTAGGTTTCAGAACTAAACGAAAGGCCTAATACCTCGTATCCAGCTTCATAATGGCATCTTTTCTAGTAGGTGTAGGAAGGGCATTTTTACAAGTTTAAGTACAAGATAACATCTAGTTTTAAAAAGCAAGAACTTCTCATCTTGTTCTCTACTTCTTCAAGATTGTCAGAGTGCCAGGTATTGATATGTGTGATATTTGGAAGTGTGGTTGAATTATAAATAAAATAATCCAGTTGACAATAAACTATCCCCCTGGGCCCTTTGCTTCAGAGAGCAAAAACACCCAGCACACCACCCATTTCCTTAGTCTCAAACGTTTCCGTGAGCGTGTGGCTCGGCCGCAGAGAGTGACTGGGGCTCCCAGCTGCTGCTGGGTGTTGGGCGTCCCAGCTGCTGTCCCTGCTGTCCCCGGTTGCCATAACTACCCACCTGCACTTCACAGACTTCCCTCACCTACTCATTTCCCTCGGGCTCTTTGATTCTCATCTGGTACTTTTCCACCCTTCGGCAGACCTGCATGGGCAAGGATGTGACCCTTCACGTCTCAGCAAGCAACCCCGCCATGCTGCTCTACCAGAAGTTTGGATTCAAGACTGAGGAATACGTCTTAGATTTCTACGATAAGTATTACCCCCTGGAGAGTACGGAGTGTAAACACGCATTCTTCCTGAGGCTGCGGCGCTGAGGTGAACGAGCGCCCCACAGAGACAGTGTGCTCTTCGAGGTGGGTCCTCACGTAGGCCGCAGGCAGCTGCTCCTGTCCCCGGGGGCCCCCGTCTCTGCGATCAGACGGCCACTCAGACCTCTCACCGGAGGCTAGACAGGCGGTGGGCAGCAGAATTGAGGAGCGAGCAGCCCTTCAGCAAAAGCGCTGTCCTGTCCCATCTGCTGAGGCCTCGGCCCCCAAATCGGGACTCCGCTAGGACTGAATGATGCCACTGCTGTCCTTCCACACGCAGCTTGCAGGAATAAAGGAGCATCTCAGCTGATGTTCCGTCAGAGAGAGTCTGTGCCAATGTACAGGATGAGGAAGTGTGGTAGCCACGAACGATTGAGGCCATGCCGCGGGGCGCTAGCCCGTCAGAGACGGTGGGAGATTCAGCCCACGGAGGGAGGCCAGCACTCACCCGGCCACCGGTGAGCCGTCGTTGAGCCTTGAACCTGGGAAGACTTCTAGGGCACTGAGCTGCTGCTGTCTCTCCCTGACTTTGGCCACAGTCAAAATAAACAGAGTGTTTGTGTCCACGTGCGTGTCACCTGCTCTGCTGTTAGCATCTCCCGCCAGAGGACCCCTCCTCCCCACGCCTGTGCAGCTGGTTTGGGGTTGCAGTGTCTGTGCGGCCTGCCAGCAAGACTGTGTGGCTGGCTGGAGGTGTGGGTGGTGGAAGCAAGCCAGCTGGGGACAGAGCCTGTCTTGTCTGCAGGGCCAGGCTGTTGGGTTTGGGGGGGTGTTGGAGATGGACTGTCAGGCGGGGTGTCTTGGATCCAGCAGGAGCTTTTCCAAAAGTATCAGATGTTCTCAAATAAAAATCTTTCCTTGTGACAATCTATGGCCAGAGCTTCAGTCTAACCAATTTGCTTTCAAACTCTCTTTAACGAAGAGCAGTGAGTGGTTCTTAACTTCTGGAGACCTGGCTCCCTGTGAGAATCCAAAGAAAGCTGAATTCTCTAGAAAACTGTGCATGCACATTTAAAATCTTGCCTCCGAGATCTGTGGACCGCAGTCAGGAGCCTCTGTTCTAGGGGCCGCACTTAGAGCCAGCTCGCATCCCTTTGTTCAAGGGGAAGGCGCGGTCCGTCTGTGCAAGGGACGCCTGGTTCTGTCCTTGGAGAGCAGCCCAGGCTCTGTTCCACCTCGCGAGGGCCAGGAGCAGCATATCCTCCCTCCCTCCCTCCCTCCCCTTTTCCTCCCTCCCTCTTGCCCTTCTTCCTGAGAGTTCTCTACCTTTTAAAGATTTGGGGATTATGACCCCAACAAGTAAAATGGAGGAAGTGACATTTTCCAAACTTGGAAACCAGGCTGCAATTGTTGTACGTGAACAGTAAGCATTTGCTGGGAAATGTGGCAGAAGCAACGATCTCCATAACTTCAAGGAGCTGAGGGATTCTGCGATGGCCTTAATCTACCTTTGTTTTACATTTTCATTTTTATTTATTGAAGGATTTTATTTTTAAGTGATCTCTATGCCCCATGTGGGACTCGAACTTCAACCCCGAGATCAAGAGTCGCATGCTTTACCAACAGAGCCAGCCGGGCACCCCGGATTTTTAAATTATGGTGCAACAACCCCCGCCCCACCACCACTCAGATTCAGTGATTATCAAGATTTTTGCCACATTGGCTTCATCTGTCCTTTGCTAAATATTTTAAGGTAAATCCCAGATATCATATAATTTCACACCTACTTTGGTAGATATTTCTAAAAACTAAGGATATTTTTTTATATAACTTTAATGCCTATTACCACTCACAAGAAGATGAACCCATTTTCAGAGTTAGCTAGTAGTCAATATGTAGTCACACTTATGGGTTGCTTCAAAAGTGCCTTTGCTGTGGTTGGTTTGGGTCAGTGTCCAAGTGGGGGTCACACAGGTGACCGATAGCCCCCTCTCCACAGTCTGTTCGTGTATACGTGCTCTGCTCCACCGCAGTCCTGCTCCAGCATCGGGGCTAGGCTACCTCCAGAGATGGGCCTAGTGGCCCCAATATAGCAAGCAGCCGCTGGTTTTGATCTGCCCTTGGCTTTCCCCCAGGCTGACACTATCAGAAACCTCTAACCACCCTCCAGAAGTAATACTTAATAACCGATGCACGGGGTGGGGGCTGCAGCATGGAAGAGCGTTCTCAAATTACTGTGTTTTGGTGGACTTTCCGTTATAATTTATTTTGAAATTTCAACATTCCCAAGTAAGGAGGGCTTGTTTTCTGTTTTACAAAAGTGGGCATGAGTTCTAAAGAGCTGAGGAACCCCATCTTCAGCTGTGTGTTCCCAAGGAGTCTGGATTGTCCTTGACCTGTAGCCAGGCCTCCCTGCCTCTGGGGAGGTGGCCTGTAGTAGCTGAGTGGGCTTCCAGGGCCCCCATGCAGGTAGGAGTGAGACCAGAATTAACCATGTCCTTACTTATCCAGAGTCTTCCTAGGGAGGTTGAGCTCTTTGCAGCAGGATGTTTGAGAACCAAAACCAAAATTTTGAATTTTCTAAAATTTAGTTAACATGATTTATGCAAAATGCTCATCACCTAAAAGCCATACTTCCATGGAACCTTCCCTGGAACTGCCTCCTGTGAGTGGGCTCGGTGTCCCCACTAAGCCCTACGGGGAGAGCATCCTGGGTCCACTCCACAGGGCTGGGCTACTCGGCACACTCCTTGGCTAAGGATATGCTTCTGTTATATACTAGCAGGAGACTGGGATAAAAAAGTGTATCTCAGTACTGGGGATGGCCATGGAGTGGTTGTAAGATTCTTCATTGGTACACACTTGCTTCATACTTGTGCGCTCATTAGCATGTGCTGGGCCCTGGGAAACAGGCTAAGTTAACTCAGACAATATCAAACCTCGGCTTGCTCTCTCTTAAGAGGGTTGATGATCCCTGCCTGACAGGTTTGCCGCAATAGGGACAA
Organism: Ailuropoda melanoleuca; assembly: GCF_002007445.2. Taxonomy (NCBI): domain Eukaryota; kingdom Metazoa; phylum Chordata; class Mammalia; order Carnivora; family Ursidae; genus Ailuropoda; species Ailuropoda melanoleuca. Next base: position 87,479,022 of record NC_048230.1, read on the forward strand.
CAAGGCCAAGAAAATCACTAACGGAGGACCTGAACTCAAAGCCAGGCAGTCTGGTGTCAGCCTGCGGCCTTCCCCGCTTGGGCCCCACCCGGGGATGAGGGGCAGTAGGTGGGAGTTCCGGGAGGGGTCAGCATCGTGCGTGGCTCGCCACTATCCCCAGTACCTAGAACTGCCTGGCGCAGGACAGGCATCCGCTAACGCTTGGGTGGGTGTGGAGAAAATGAAGTGTCTTACTGTATGTGTCTGGGCTTGGGGGGCGGGGGAGACCTCAGTAGTGGCTCGCTCTCTCTCTTTTTTTCTTTTCACTTTCCCAAATCTCACAAACACAGCATCTTTCTGTTCATCACAAGTTAAAATTTTCTTACTTCTTGGAGCCTGCATGAGCACAGGCCCTTCTCTGCCTGGGTGAGTAAAGGCGGCTTCCACCTCTTAGAACCTTACAATACTCTACACAGGTTCCACGAGGGTAGGGGAATCCTACCAGGGTAACCAGAGCCCGTAACCAGATTCGGATTCGATGAGCTACGAAGACTGAAGGTTGCTCAGGTAAGAGCCGGAAGGGGCCCTTGGTTGTCACAGGTGGTATGGCTTCAGGCAAGCCCACGGGTGCAGAGGGCAGCTCAGTCTCCCCCTCTGGCTTCACTAGATGGTGTCTTACTGTGGGTGACGTGATAGCATGCGTCAGTGTCATGAAGGCCACCGGTCCAAGCATGGTTCCAGTGGAATGCCCTTAGCCCCGGGGCAGCTGGAGCCCCTAGATGTTTGTCTCCGGTGTCATGCAGCCAGAGGTGTGCTGATAAATGTTTGACCACTGGGGGGCCGGGGTCAGAGTCAGGAGCAGTAAGTCAAGCACCCATCTGCCGCGTTTGCTGATTTCCGTGGCGTTAACACTCACCATGGTGGATCCAAAGCTACCAATGTGATGTCACTGAAGCCAGAGTCGGAAAGTCATGTAGGTGGCACACCATCACGCAGCACTGCTGTCATAGAGACACAGTGGACAGAAACCACCTCAAAAGCAGAGTTGTCACATAGTAAAATCAGCCCGTGGTGAGTTTTGAGAATTTATTATCTTGATTTTGAATGTGATTCATGTAATTTTATGTAATTCAACATTCCATAATGACTCACAAGATCCCTGGAAATCTAACCAACCGCTCCTGCATCCAGCTTGCCCTGGACCCTCAGAGAGCAGGGGCTGGCAGCTCGCCCTGAGGTCCACCAAGCCGCGGACACATGGCCACCTGAGCCCAGGTGAGGACGGAGCTGCTGGGGGGCTGGGCTGGGGAGGTCGGGGAGGCTCCTGGAGGCCTGAGGAGCCCTTTGTTCCAGCCTTGGCTTGAAAAAAATTGTTTTGGATTCAAATTCTATTCCCGTTTTCATAATTATCAACATTACCTGTGTCCAGGAGAAGAACATCATGGACTATCATTTCAACCGTCAGACTATCCTTTCAACCGTTAGAAATTTTTAAATTAAAAAAAGAGAAGATTAAATATCACCTACATTCATCAACTACTTTTCTCGTGGATGACAGTCAAGAACTAGAAGAGAATTCGTGAACACCCGTGATCGATAATTGTGTATAGTGATTTCAAACGTAGTACCTGGTATTTTAAAAATTAGTTCATGGAAGCCAGACTAACCTTCTCATGGAAACATTTGAAGAGATTTTTGAGGAGAAATGGTATATAAATGCAATCTTTTGTGCCACGTTACTTTCTCTTTCTCCTACTGATGCAAAGATCATTTTCTCCACTCGTGCCAGGTAGACGTGCCCCGCCCGTTTCTGCCCTGCACCCCGCGCCATGCAGGTGTCCTTCGGTTAGGAGGGAAGCACTGCTGGGCCACCTCTGCCTGCTCGTCTGGCCGCAAGATCACTCTCAGAACCGTCGCGTCCCCTGGCCCCGCACTAGTGGCCGGCGGTCCCACGGGCAGAGGGAGCGGTCTATGGTCCCTGCGGCTGACGGTCTTTCAGAGCTGGGTGTTTTTATTTATTTATTTATTTTTCATAATTTTTTAAATTATGTTTTATACGCAAGTAATGAATCATGGAACTTCACATCAAAAACTAGGGATGTACTGTACGAAGCTGGGTGTTTTTAACCAATCTCTCGTTAAAAACAAACAGCTTGAGCAACGTTCTAGTACAGAATTTTGAAACTTTTTTTTTTAAATATTTTATTTATTTATTTGACAGAGAGACAGCCAGCGAGAGAGGGAACACAAGCAGGGGAAGTGAGAGAGGAAGAAGGAGGCTCCCAGCAGAGGAGCCTGATGTGGGGCTCGATCCCAGAACGCCGGGATCACACCCTGAGCCGAAGGCAGACGCTTAACGACTGAGCCACCCAGGCGCCCCAGTTTGGCAAGTTTCTTACAAAACTAGACATAGTCTTGTCTTTTTTTTTTTTTTTTTTTTTTAAGATTTTATTTATTTATTTGACAGAGATAGAGACAGCCAGGGAGAGTGGGAACACAAGCAGGGGGAGTGGGAGAGGAAGAAGCAGGCTTATAGCAGAGGAGCCTGATGTGGGGCTCGATCCCATAACGCCGGGATCACGCCCTGAGCCGAAGGCAGATGCTTAACCGCTGTGCCACCCAGGCGCCCCTAGTCTTGTCTTTTTTTAAAAAAGATTTTATTTATTTATTTGTCAGAGAGAGAGAGAGAGAGCACAAATAGGGGGAGTGATAAGCAGAGGCAGAGGAAGAAGCAGGTTCCCCACTGAGCCAGGAGTCTGACACAGGGCTGGATCCCAGGACCCTGGGGTCATCACCTGAGCCGAAGGCAGACGCTTAACCTACTGAGCCACCCAAGCATCCCAAAACTAGACATGGTCTTAACCATAGAATCCAGCAGTCATACTCCTTCATATTTACCCAACTGAGGTGACAATTTATATCCACACTAACGTTTATTCATAACTGCCAAAACTTGGAAGTAACCATAGGTTACTTGGAGGAAATACTATGGTACATCCAGACAGTGGAATATTTTTCAGCACTAAAAAGACATGAGTCATCAAGCATGAAAAGACATGGAGGAAACATAAATACATGTTAATAAGTGAAATAAGCCAATTTGAAAAGCCTGGATACTGTATGAGCCCAACTAGATGACATTCTGGAAATGATAAAACTGTGGAAACTGTGGATCAGTGGTTTCCGGGGGCTTGTGGGGGAGGGAAGAATTAAAAAGCAGATCACAGAGGATTTTTAGGATAGAGAAAATACTCTGCATGGTAGTATAATGATGGATATAAATTTATTATAAATATGTCCTAACCCATGGAATGCACAACATCAAAAGTGAAGCCTAATGCAAACTATAGACTTTGGATGATAATGATGTGTCAGTAAAGGTTATCCTGTAACAGACATACCACCGTGATGTGGGATGTTGATAATGGGGGGAGGCTGTGTGTATATGGGGGCAGGGTTATATGGGAAATTTCTGTACCTTCTGGTTAAGTCTCTGTGAACCTAGAACTGCACTAAAAACTTAAATCCATTTTAAGAAAGACAAACAATCCAATTTAAAAGTGGGGAAATGGGGATGCCTGGGTGGCTCAGTTGGTAAAGTGTCTGCCTTCAGTTCACATCATGATCCTGGGGTCCTGGGATACGCGTTGGGCTCCCTGCTAGCAGGGAGTATGATTACCCATCTCCCTCTGCCCCTCCCTCCACTGGAGCTCTTTCACTTTCTCTCTCAAATAAATAAACAAATTCTTTAAAAAAAATTAAAATGGGCAAATGATTTGAAGAGAAGTTCTCTGAAGAAGGCATACAAATGGCCAATAAGCACATGAAAAGATGCTCAACATCATTAGTCATTAGGGAAATTCAAATGCTTCTCACTAGCATGGCTTTAATCAAAGAGGCATAATCCGTGTGGGCAAGGCTGTGCAGAAATTGAAGCCCTCATACATTGCTGGTGAAAATGCAAAATGGTGCAGTCACGCTGGAAAACTGTTTGGCAGCTTTCCAAAATGTTAAACATGGAATTGCCATATGACTCAGCAGTCCTCTCCAGAGAAATGAGAACATATGCTCACACACAGACTTGTATATGAATGTTAATTGCAGCATTATTCAGAATAGCCCCCAAGTGGAAGCAACTCCCATGTCCATCAGATAAATGGATAAACAAATATGGTGTGTGCATACAATGGAATATTACCCAACAATAAAAAGGAGCAAAGCACTGACAAATGTTCCCACATGGATGACACAGCCTTCATGAAAGCATTTTGAAACATTATGTTCACTGAAAGAAGCCACACACAAAAGAATACTGATTGCATGATTCCTTTTACGTGAAATATCTGGAAAAGGCAAATTTATAGAGACAGAAAGATTAGGGGTTATTCGGTGTGGAGGTAGGAATGGGAAGCAGCTGTAAATGAGTGCAATGTTTCTTTTAGAAAATGGTCCAGAATGGGATTCGGGTGGTAGTCACACAACTTTGTAAATAGGCTACAAAATCATTGACTCCTACACTCATAATGGGTCAATGTTACCGTATGTAAATTACAGCATAATAAAGCTGTTATTTTTTTTTTAAAGGAGAAGAGAAAGAAGAGGAGCAAAAGAAGAAGAAACCCCAGGTCCCTTGGCTTTCAGTCTGCTCCCCTTTCTGTGTTTTCCACCCAAGAGCAGCACTGCTACTCAGCGCACTGCCCAAACTAAAACCTTGAGCCTCAGTTTACCCCATCCCACTTCCTCCTGGCCAATCAGGACCAAGTTCTGCCATTCAGCTTTCTAAATGTCTCTCCACTCTGACCCACCCACCTCCCCCCTCCCCACCTTCCATCCCCTTCTCTGGGCATCTCTTGCCCGAGTTGTGTGTGTGTAGCTGAATTAGGCTCAGGTCTGCCCCACACCTATTCCTTTTGGGTCCTGAGGCAACACTGGGGCAGGTGCCACGGGCAAGCTCTTCTCAGGACAATGGCAGAGGCAGAAGACACTGGAAAAACACAAGGCTTTGATCAGGAACCAGCACATTCTCACTCTGGCCCCTTTCCTTTGGCCAAAGAAAGTTACGTGACCCAGCCCAATATTGGCAGGGAAGGGAAATAGCCTCCACCCATTCCAGTGGCTGGGTGTATAAAGTCACACGGCAGGGGCGCCTGAATGGCTCAGTTGATTAAAGCATCTGGCTCTTGGTTTCCGCTCAGGTCATGATCTCAGGGTCAGGAGATGGAGCCCTGTGTTAGGCTCTGCACTGGGCTTGAAACCTGCTTACGACCCTCTCTCTCCCTCTCCCTCTGCCCCTCCCCTTCTTCACTACTTGCAATCTCTCTAAAATAAATAAATAAATAAATAAAGTCATGTGGTAAAGGACATGAATTATAAAGTCTATAAAGGAAACGTGAATCTGTGTCTTAGATGGAAGTGTTATTCTTTAACATTGCTATATTCAGAATATATTCTCATTTCTCCATGACTTCTTCTTTGACCCATGTGTTATTTATTTATTTATTTATTTTGTATTTAAAAAAAATTTTTTTTATTATGTTAGTCATCATACAGTACATCCCTGGTTTCTGATGTAAAGTTCGATGATTCATTAGTTGCATGTAACACCCAGTGCACCATGTAATACGTGCCCTCCTTAATACCCATCACCGGTCTATCCCATTCCCCCACCCGCCTCCCCTCTGAAGCCCTCAGTTTGTTTCTCATAGTCCATAGTCTCTCAGGTTTCATTCCCCCTTCTTTTTTTTTTTTTTTAAAGATTTTTTATTTATTTATTTGACAGAGATAGAGACAGCCAGAGAGAGAGGGAACACAAGCAGGGGGAGTGGGAGAGGAAGAAGCAGGCTCACAGCGGAGGAGCCTGACGTGGGGCTCGATCCCATAACGCCGGGATCACGCCCTGAGCTGAAGGCAGACGCTTAACCGCTGTGCCACCCAGGCGCCCCTTCATTCCCCCTTCTGATTACCCCCCCCTTTCTTTATCCCTTTCTTCCCCTACCGATCTTCCTAGTTCTTATGTTCCATAGATGAGAGAAACCATATGATAATTGTCTTTCTCTGCTTGGCTTATTTCACTTAGCATTATCTCCTCCAGTGCCGTCCATGTTGCAGCAAATGTTGAGAAATGACCCATGCGTTATTAGAAGTAAGTCATTTAATTTCCATATCTTGGAGAAAACTTCCATATATCTTTCTGTTATTGATTTCTAGTTTAAGTCTCTTGTGATCAGAGAACATGCTTAGTATCAATGTTAAATTTCTGAAGCTGATGACTGCACTGTGGTCCTATTCTTAGGACCACAAATACACACCGAAGTACTTACTTAGGGGTAAATTTCCATGATATGTGTAACTTACTCTCTAATGGTTCAGGAAAAAACTGTGTGTGTGTGTGTGTGTGTGTGTGTGTGTGTGTGTGTACAGAGATCCCAAGCAAGAGAGAGAAAGAGGGGGAGAAAGTGAGGGATGGGGGTGGGAACATACATGAATCATCTAGCAAATAAAAAAATAAAACGAAAAGAAAGGATAAGCTAATAAGCTTCTCCCAGCCCCTCCTCCAGGCGTGTATCCTTCCGTACCTTCTCCATACCACACACAAACTTACACTAATATGTATTCACTTATATGGGATTTTGTTGTTTTATAAAAATGGGATCAGTCTCTGTACATTAATTATTGCGCAGCTTGATTTTCTCCCTTAACAATGCATCATGGAGATTCCCCCCAGGTCGAAAGACCTAGGTTTAAACACAGCTGTGTAATATTCCATACGTGTATGATATCACGATTTCTTCACCCGCCTCCCTAACGATGGATACTCCAGCAGTTTCCAGTTTATACCACTACACACAAGGAAGCGAAAAGCATCCTTGTGCACATAACCCACTGTACGGGTGCTGAGGCTGTGACTCACTTCTGAGACTGGAATTAGAGTCGACACCACAAGTTCTTCGTGATCCACTAACGCTCAAAGCTGTTCAGCAGTGGGAGGAAGGCTGGTCTCCAGGGGCCATCTGCTGCATGCAATCCCGGCCTTTTCCAGAGGAGGGCCAGAACGTCCTCGAGGAAGCGGGGGACGAAAAGACTGTTGCAACCTGTCTGCGGGCTCGCGGCGGGTGCCCCGTATTTGCATGGCAGGTGAGTCTCACATCACCGCATGCCAACCAAATTGCACACATCCTTTCTCAGCTGGTCCATGGGTGCCTGTTGATTATATAACTAGACATTGTAGGCAGAGCCCAGGCTTCTGTCGGTGGGGCCACATATGGTCCACGAGTGGCCTGTTGGGTGCTCAGGTGGAGTCCGCTTCTAGCACAGTTTGGCAGAGATTGTTGGTTTGATCTCCATGTAGGACTCAATGCCCCACACGGAGACTAACAGAGAACATTCATGGACTGTTGCCTAGTGCCAGCCACTGAACTAAACCCTTTTGCACAGAAGACCTCATTTCATCTCCTCTGCAACTCTGGGAGGTACAGGAGGTGTGGAATCCTGTTGCATCGCCTTCCTATTGCTGCAGTAGTTCTGCGTAAAACCACCCCAAAACATGGCCGTTCAAAACAACCACTAATCGCTGGCTTGTGATTCTGTGAGTGAAGCATTTCGGTTGTGCAGTCCTCCTGGTTTTGTCTGGGCTCCACCGTGTGTCAGCCACAGGTCAGCTAGGAGGCTCAGCTTCTGGGGGTTGGCTGCAGCAATGGGGGCACCCCTCCTCCACTAGGCTAGCCTGGGCTTGTTTACATGGTGGGGGCAGGACTGAGGGGGAAAACAGGTGGGGAAGAAGAAGGGGAAAGACAACAGGGTGCCAAGGCTTGTTAGGTCTAGCTCAGAATTGGCCCAACATCACTTTTGCCACATTCTGTTTTCCAAAACGAGTCACAGATTCTAGGGGTGGGAAAACAGGCTCCACCTCTCTGTGGGAAGAGCTGTGAAGTCACGCTGTGAAGGGTGTGGATACAAGGGGGAGTGGAGGTTTGTGGGCATTTTGGTAATTTACCTCACTGGCTTTTGCAGGTCAGAAGAGTGAGGAACCGCGAAGTGTCTTAAAATTAATTGCCCAAGCTCGCAAAGCCAGCGAATGGGGGATGTGAACCTAGGCAGTCAGACACCAGTGACCACGTATTCAACCTCCCTCCCATCTCTCCAAGCCTGTGAGCATGTCCTGATGGTGAAGACAGCCCTCAAGGATGTCATCCTCTCCGAAAACCCCCAACACACCAGTCAACCTCAAGAAGCAAATCATCTCCAAAGACCCTTAGCTCCTTGCAGGAAGGACAGAAGTTGGAAGCGATGTGCCAGTGGGCTTGTGGATGGGTGACTCTGTAGATGGTCAGGGGCCTGAGTGCACATGCGGCTGGATGGTTGGATGGATGGGTTGTTAGCAAGTACGTGATGTGGTGGGCTCAGGACCACGCAACCTCATCTCTGCTTGGGTTCTACTAAGGTTGAGGGGCAGGGAATAAAGAAATCAAAGCCTCCAGATGGCCTCTCCTAGAAACTCCAGCTGAGGGCTTGAGGTCTGAGGTCTATACTGGGATGAGACTGCCTTTGCGATCAAGGAGACATGAGCAACTTTGGTCCTCTGAGCTGGGGACAGTGAGTGCAGAGACTGCCTTCCTTCCAAGGAGTGAGGGCTCAGCCAATTTTTGAAGGTATTCTTTCAATCCCAAGGCTTGGGATGATCATTTTCCAGGTCTTTTTTTGATGTTGTTAAGATTTATTTATGTATTTATTTTTGAGAGAGAGAGTGTGTGTGAGTGAGCAGGGGGAGGGGCAGAGAGAGAAAGAGAGAATCTCAAGCAGACTCCCCACTGAGTATGGAGCCCGACTTGGGGCTTGATCCCATGACCCTGAGATCATGACCTAAGCCAAAATCAAGAGCCAGCTGCTCAACCAACTGAGCCACCCCGGAGCCCCTCCATGTCTCTTTTAAATTTTTATTTTAAATGTGTATATTTTACTGAGTCAGCTTGATGATTTGTTTTTTAACCTAGGTATACCAGACACCTAGGTGAAGAGCACTTTGGAACATTACTTGTACCTCTCCAACTCGGCATGCTCCAAGGTTACCTCTTTTCTCACCTTTGTCCCATAGGTGAGTTTTGTTGGTTCCAGACTTTCATAGAAATGGAATCATCCTGAATCCCATGCTTTCCTACGTTCGTTCATACTTGTTAATTTGCAGGGTTGGAGCTCCTTGAGGGTAGATCTAGGTCTTAATCACTGCTGGCCTGTTCCCTTTCCCCCCAGGCTAATGTTGAGCAAGGTGCATAGACGTTCTTTCCATGAAGGCCAACCTGCCTCTCCACAGCACATGGTGAAGGGTAAGAACACAGGCTGCCTGCATTCAAATCCTGACATTCACTTACTACTGTGTGACCTTGGGCAGGTTACCTAACCTTTCTGTATCCAACCAGGGAGACCAATAGCACTTGCCTTATAGGTTATGGTGATAATTAAGTACATCAATATTTATAAAGCTCTTCCAAATGTCTGGAACATAATGAGGCTATTTCAGTGTTTGTTAAATGAAAACATGAAAATATGTCTATATTTCCCACCTCAGCAGCTAAAGGCAGGGCTCTGCCTCTTTTTTCATCACCATCTCCTGAGTCACAGGTCGGCAAACTACACCTTTGCAGCACAATATTTTGTAAATAAAGTTTTATTGGCATATAGCCACATCCATTGGTTTGAGTATCGTTTACAGCTCCTTTCACACCCATGAAGACAGAGTTGAGTGGTTGCTGCAGAGACAATATGGCCCACAAAGCCTAAAACATTTACTACCTGGCCTTTTCCAGAAGAAGTTTACCAACACTTGCTCTGGGTTTTCTAAACCCACCACCAAGGTCATGCTGTAGCTTTAATGCAAACTGCTTTGACCTGGAGCGGGGGATGGTTTCTGTGGGTATGGTGGCACGTGGCACGTTTAAATGCCTTCGGTATTCTCTCTGTATGAAATCCCCTTGACTTCCAAGGGTTTCCTTGGCCTTCATCCTGGTCCTCAAGTCCCGAGCCTCTGGGGGCCTTCGTTTGGGGAGGCGGGGTGGGTTTGAATTTGTAATCTTTCAGAGTGAGAACAGGGGCAGAGAGAGCAGACATGCCCTCTGGGAATGAAAGGCCCACACAGAGAGAGACAGACGGCTCCCTCCCCACCACAAGGGGCACAGTCACAAAACAGTCCTGTTTGAAGTAGGTTATTAAGTGTTGGCCTCAGGGCCGAGCTCTGGCAAGCCTGCCATTTCTTCTAGCACTTTCCACCAAGCTTGCATTAGAGATTACTCAGGAAGGCGCCAGAGAGGAGATAATGAGATGCAATTTATTATATAAATCTGGGGCTGGTGTTAGCGGGCCGGCAGGGTTTACAGGGGCATTGCCCAGGGCCCTGTAGAGAGTCGCTGTGATGTTATTCCTGGCAATACATCCACCCACCGTTCATTAGATCACTTAACAGACCGCTGTCTTCACACACTCACTCATGAATTTGCCCCGTTTCCTGGGTCCTATTGCCAACTGAAGAACAAAACAAAACAAAATGGCAAGAAGGCAAAACCTACTTGACGGGAGCATGCAGGGGAAAAGGATAGAAGACCTTGGTGTTTCTATAGGAAAAATCCAGTCAAATATCACTGCAAGGGTAGGAATATCTACAGCAACAATCTTTCTGGAAAGCAAATTGGTGAAATGCATTAAGAACTTTAAAATAGTCATGGCCTTTGACCAAGTCTGCCCAACTATACTAATGAAAAGACTCCTCTATGAGTCAGCTACCACCGCAGTTCTGCTGTGTAACAAACCACTCCCAAACTTAGTGATTTACAGTGATAAACAGTTTTCTTGAACATGGGTGTCAAGAACTGTGAAGGATCAGAGGTTTTATCTATCCCAAGTTAATCAGTTAGCCTTGAACTGGCCCCATGGGCAGTGATGAGGCAGGATGGAGACAGTGTCCTGAGGAATTCATCCTCAGGAACCAGAGGTGTCACAGAAGGATTTTGATGAACTCACCTTCATATTAAATCTGATACAACTTCACTTCAGATGCTGGTTGTTGGAAGACTGAAAGAAGCAGTTGAGAACACAGGAGACAAAAATTTAGTATGTTTCTTCCACCGGGTCTCAGGGGTGATGGTGGGGTGGTCATGAGACCACCATTCCCCTCCTTGCAAAGTGGAAATAATACTTACCCTATTCCTGGCTCCCTGGGAAGACACGAGGATGACATGGATCAAGCAAGGACTCAGAGCTGCTCAGAAGAAGATGCCAGTCCAGGCTTTGTGTCCCCCTCACTCCAGGGCAAGTACCTGGGAACAAGGCACTTTAAACAGTATACTCCCCAGAGGGGTGGAAAGGAACCAAGAAGTAATGGAATCTACAAGACTGTCACCCATGAGGAGGACTTGGGTCTCTAGTTTGGATTATCCATGCTACCTAGAACTGTGCCTGGTGGATAGAGTACTCAAAAACAATTGTTGCTGATACTTATCGCCAAAATGCAAATGAGGAAATGAAAACACAGAACTTATCTTCCTCTCTCTCCTGAGCCCACCCCCTCAGTCTACCCTGTGCACCTGATTCCCTGGTTCAAGCTCTGCTCCAAGCAACCCAACAGAAGACAGCATTTAGCCCACTGATAGTTTTCCAGGAGCTTTCACGTGCATTTCTCCATCTGATATGCCCAACCTTCCAGTGAGGGTCCATTGATCTATCCTCATCTTAAACACTCACAGCACCTTGCTAGGAACATAGTCAGGACTCAGTAAATGTTAATTGCCCTCCTTTTTTGGGGGGAGGGCTTCTTTCCTATGCTTGCCCAATCACCAGGTTGCATGAATTAATCTTTGCATATTCTGACTTTTTGTTCAGTGAAACTAAAGCTGCAAATATCGATCAATTAATGTTTGTTAGAACTTACGGGCTTTCTATCAATACCTCAACTACCATATAAGAGGGCAAATCAAGGGAGACATAGCCACAGAGTTTGATTTATTTTATATAAGTCAAGTAGGTCAAAGAAATATCAGCGAACATTTTTGGTAGTCATTTCCAAGATCAGATATATCACAGACATGCCATCTGATTTTGGAAAGTGCTCGTAAACCCCCGAAAATATAGTGCCAACAGGCCAGATGATAATTGCTGTTCTTGCTGAATTTTTCTGGCCTGCAAGATGGCTTCTCTAAGCTGGCTCTCTAAACTCAATTTTTTATCTTAAGCTATGTAACTTTTCCTTTATATGGATATATAGAAATGTTTCATTTTTTTTTAATGTTTTTTTATTATATTATGTGAGTCACCATACAGTACATCCCTGGTTTCTAATGTAAAGTTCAATGATTCATTAGTTGCGTATAACATCCAGTGCGCCATGCAATACATGCCCTCCTTACTACCCATCACCAGTCTATCCCATTCCCCCACCCCCTCCCCTCTGAAGCCCTCAGTTTGTTTCTCAGAGTCCATAGTCTCTCATGCTTCATTCCCCCTTCTGCTTACCCCCCCTTTCTTTATCCCTTTCTTCCCCTACCGATCTTCCTAGTTCTTATGTTCCATAGATGAGAGAAATCATATGATAATAGTCTTTCTCTGCTTGACTTATTTCACTTAGCATTATCTCCTCCAGTGCCGTCCATGTTGCAGCAAATGTTGAGAACTTGTTCTTTCTGATAGGGGGCATCACAGTGCCAGATTTCGAGTTGTACTACAAAGTTGTGATCACAAAGATAGCATGGTACTGGCACAAAAACAGACACATAGACCGATGGAACAGAATAGAGAACCCAGAAATGGACCCTCAGCTTTTTGGGCAGCTAATCTTTGATAAAGCAGGAAAAAACATCCGGTGGAAAAAAGACAGTCTCTTCAATAAATGGTGCTGGGAAAATTGGACAGCTACATGCAAAAGAATGAAACTTGACCACTCTCTCACACCATACACAAAAATAAACTCCAAATGGATGAAAGACCTCAATGTGAGACAGGAATCCATCAAAATTCTAGAGGAGAACATAGGCAACAACTTCTATGACATCGGCCAGAGCAACCTTTTTCACGACACATCTCCAAAGGCAAGAGAAATAAAAGATAAAATGAACTTATGGGACTTTATCAGGATAAAGAGCTTCTGCACAGCCAAGGAAACAGTCAAAAAAACTAAGAGGCAGCCCAAGGAATGGGAGAATATATTTGCAAAGGACAACAGATAAAGGACTGGTATCCAAGATCTACAAAGAACTTCTCAAACTCAACACATGAGAAACAAATAAACAAATCAAAAAATGGGCAGAAGATATGCTCTGTAACTTCTAATAGTTTGGGAGTAGATTCTTTTGGGTTTTCCATATAGAGTATCATGTCATCGCGAAGAGAGACAGTTTGACTTCTTCTTTGCCGATTTGGATACATTTTATCCCTTTTTGTTGTCGGATTGCTGTTGCAAGGACTTCTAATACTATGTTGAATAATAGTGGCTAGAGTGGGCATATGGAATTATTTCTATATAGTGACAACTCACAAATTACTGTTTCAGTCAACTCCCAAATTTATAACTTCTGAAGCCTTCACTTCCCCTGTTTGAGACTTGAATATAATCCAGCCTGATGCTGACTTCATAAACATTGTCATGGATAGTGAAGAAACATACTATTACAAAAATCAGAGTTCACAACCCTAAGTTTGAGGCTCACTGGCTTCAGCAATTCCCTAGAAAATCTGAGATTCTAAATTTCAATTTGAATAAAATATATTATTAAAAGAGTGTAAGAAAAGAGAAACCAAGGAGTGAAAACCAGACAAGACAAATAAAGAACATGTAGCAAAACGGTAGACCAAAATCCAGCTATATTAATAATTACATTAAATATAAATAAAGCATATACTTCAATCAAAAGTCAGAGATTGTCAAACTAAATATAAAAGCAGAACCCAACTATATCCAGTCTGTGTGTTTCTGTGTTCAAATTTCCCCTTTTAATAAGAACATCAGTGACCTTATCTTAACTTGATTAAATCTGCAAAGACTGTATTTCCAAACAAGGTCATTGAGGTACTGGAAGTTAAGACTGCAACACCTCTCTTTTACAGGAGGGATACAGTGAAATTCATAGCAGCTGTTTACACTTCCAATGCTTTCAGTACTTTTTTAAATTAAGATTTTATTTATTTATTTAGAGAGAGGGAGAGCATGAGCAGGGGAAGGGACAGAGAAAGAAGGAGAGAGAGACTCTCAAGCAGGCTCCATGCTGAGTGAGGAGCCCAGTGCGGGGCTCAATCCCATGACTCTGAGATCATGACCTGAGCCAAAATCGAGTCAGATACTTAACAACTGAGCCACCTAGGTGCCCTGATTTCAGTACATTTTTCTCATCTAGCTTCCAGTTTCCCAGAAATGAAGATGTAAAAGATTATAAAGATATAAAGAAATACGAGAGTTCTCTTACACTCCTTTTATACTCTTTTTAAAAAATTTGAAACAATACTTCCTTTGTAGCAAGCTGTCTCATTGACTGGGAAAATAAGATCTATCCCAAAAGCTCCAGGTTCAAGTACAGAGTAAGCTTTGCATAATCCTAGGATCCTATTCCTGCTATGCAGCTTCCTATCAGCTAACAGAACCAAAAAAAAAAAAAATTAATTTCAAAGACCCAGAAAGTGAATAGTATCTTTGCATCACCTGGGGGAGGGTTCTCAAACTTCAGTCTTCATGTTTTTTTCATTGCTTTGCTTTTTGTTGAATACTCTCTGGCTTTTCTGCTGGTTCCCATGGGAAGTGTGCCTGGCAGTGCCTTGTCTTATGCTTCTGACAAGTTTACCGTGCATGGAGGCAGAACTGCAGGCTGAGGAGTCTAAGGACTGACACTAAACCAATCTTTCTCTTCTTTACCCCTGTCCACAAAAAAAGAAAACCTCTGCGCTGACAGGTGGCAGGTCCTGGCTGAGGGTAATGCCTCTTGGATCATATATGTTTTTCTTGGCTCGATGCCAGAGCCAAAATATGCAAGGAACACTTGCAAAGAAAAATCCCTATGTTTGCTTGCTTTGCTTCCTTGTTCTTTCTAGACAAGATTTGAACAGTGTTGGGGTTGAGAATAAGCAAATCCAACAACAACGACCAGGAAAATGAGTTGGTGAGGCCCATTGGCTGGGTCTGCAGGCTGGGAGGCCCTCCAGAGGTGGTGACTTTCTGATTCTCATGTGCATCCTTCCTGTGTCTTGCTTTCTTTTTCCTTACCTTTCCCAGCCTGGCTTCCGCAATGAAGTCCCAGAATTGAGGGCTGTTCTGAGCTTACAATCTGAGATGAGCAGACATGTAATTCACCTGTTTTCTCCGCATCCTAAAGAAAGAGGAACATAAATTCCGACTTGTGGATAATTATTCTGAGGCAAAGAAAGAAAAATGGTGGTGTGAACTCTGCATTCTCAGAGCTGTTACGTTATGACCCACGGTGTGTCACGTACTGCTGTAGATGTTCCTCAAGCCAAACAATAAAATAAAACCACAGTATCTAAACTACAGTTTCTAAATGGTGGTGATATTGAGGTCTGGGATATTCTTTTAGTTCTATCATGCAGATATAAATAATTATACTTTGTTTTATTCATGATTAATTACACAGCAGTACTATTTGTGTTTCTATCCCAGGACTGGGGCAGGGAAAACCAAGATGAGCCTGAAGCATCATGGGGGTCATTAAGTAAGGAAAAATTTGGAGAAGCTGGGGACATGTCAAAAGGCACAGGAACCAACCTGAAAGAGCTCTTCATTTTCCAAAGCTAAAATGAAAGAAAATAAATAACAAAATAAATAACAGTAAATGTCCATGGGTACCTATTGATATAAATAACTGAGTTTTAAAAATCAGTAAAAATTGGGACACTTGGGTGGCTCAGTCGGTTAAGCAGCTGCCTTTGGCTCAGGTCATGATCCCGGGGTCCTGGGATTGAGCCCCACATTGGGCTTCCTGCTCAGCGAGGAGTCTGCTCCTCCCTCTGCCTGCTGCTCCCCCTGCTTGTGCTCTCTCTCTCTGACAAATAAATAAATAAAATCTTTTTTAAAAATCAGTAAATAAGTAAGTAAGGGAGAAAGAACAGCTCTCTCTTACAGAGAAATTCTAATTAATAAATGTAGGAGGCACGAGGAAAACAGAAACCACCACAAGGTTACCACCGTGACAACTATCTGATGGATCAATGCTTGCTAAAAGCAGTCAGCAAATTCTGAGGAAAAACAGGGTATTTGCAGTCGAGTATCTCTGCAAAGATGTTCATTAACTGCAAAGAGAAAAACAGTAATTTTATAGTGGACAAATCCAGCAGAGGCCACCTTAACCAAGAGATCAAAAGGAACATTACCACTAAGAGGCTATGTCAGCATGATATCCCCCAAGGGAGGGCACCAGGCCAGGCACGATGTCACCAGGGGCATGCCTGCCAAAAATGCATCACCTCCATGTGATCCTGACACAAACCCAAGTCGAGGAATGTGCTCCTAAATAGCTGATCGGTACTTCTCAGTAACATCAGAGTCATGGAAGTCAAGGACAAACTGAAGAACTGTAACAGATTAGAGGAGTGGAGGATATGGGACACGTAAATGCAAAGGTGGGGAAACTGCTCAAGTTGAAATAAAGTCTGCAGATTGGCTAATAGTATTGTACCAACATCAATTTCTTAAATTTGATGCAGTTGTGCAAGGGGTTAATATTCGGGGAAGGTGGGAGAATGTAAATGGGAACTCTGTTATTTTTGCAACTTTTCCCTAAATCTACCATTTTTTTTTGTAAAAGGACAGAATAAGGAGCACCTGGGTGCTTCAGTTGGTCGAGTGTCCGCTCTTGGTGTCTGCTCAGGTCATGATCTCAGGCTCATGAGATAAAGCCCCCAGCCTGGCTCTGCACTCAGCGGAAAGTCTGCTTGAGATTCTCTGTCCCTTTCCCTCTGTCTCTTCCCCTCACTCTCACGAGTGCACATTCTCTCTCTCTAAAATACATAAATAAATCTTTTAAAAAAAATCTTCAATAAAAAAAGGACAGAATACATTTGAAAGCATGTCTCTTTTAGGTTCCATAGAAAAAGTTTACCTTTAAGGTTCAGAATGGTCTGGTTTCAAGGCACCTATGGACTCAGGGTACTTAGAGAGAAGCGGATTTGTGTGTCTGTGGAGAATGAACCAAAAACCAACAGTCAAGGTAACTGAGACTTTCCTTCTTGCTTTGCTCCTTGCTGACTCAGTATTAACAGGTTGTTTTGGTTTCCCAGGTTTGTACAAATGAGCCTCTAGCTCATATTACGAATGATTGCAATTCTTTGCATGGGGTAATGTAGCTCATAAGATACTTTGATCTAAAAAAATAAAGCAATACAAAAACCAGTTGGTGTGAATTCTGTTGACCTGAAATCAGATGTTGTGTTTATCCTATGACTTCTCTGGCCTCGTATTGAGCATGGATGTTCTCAGACCAGATCAGGAAACACTATATCCCTTAATACAAGGCTTTTGTAATAGGGATCCAACTGATGGGAAGGAAAACAGAAAACAAGGGATTTCCCCCTTCTAATTAAACTCTTAGGATTTTCTGAAACAAAAAATAAATTTTCAAGTAACCAGAAAGGTTTGCTGGTCATCCTGGTTATGAAAATCACAGCAACCAACAGTTGCCAGGAAATTTGGATGGTGCCTTTCATATTGCATCAATAAAACAACTGAAAAGAGCAGAATATTCTCTATTTCTACTTTTTTAAAAAAGATTTTATTTTTTTAAAGTAATCTCTACACCTAACATGTGGCTCCAACATGTATTGGGGCACCTGGGTGGCTCAGTCAGTTAAGCGTTCAACTCTTGATTTTGGCTCAGGTGATGATCTCAGGGTTGTGAGATCAAACCTGTGTCAGTCTCCATGCTGAGTGTGGAGCCTTCTCGGGATTCTCTCTCTCCCACCCCACCCTTTCCCTTCTTCCCCATTTGCACATTCTCTTTCTCTCTCTCTCTCTGTCTGTTTCAAAAATAAACAAACTAGAGAGCAGTCTGTTTTTTTTTTTTAAAGAGACATGTATTTTTAACAACAGGTGCTATGTTTTTTCTTAATCTATGAAAAATAACACTGGCCGAGTAGGGAAAAGTGGGCTCCAGCCAGGACCACCACAAACAGTTGTGCATGTTGTGCACTGCAAAAAGGCACCCAGTTGAAGAGCTAGTAGGGCTGAAATCTGTCCTTTTCTCTGTTCCTCAAGCTGCATGCCTATGGGGCTATATTCACCCAAAGGAATAGGGGCCTTTTTCCAATTACACAAAGGGGCTGATTAGGCTAGTGTTACCTCTAACAGCAGGTGTGATGTATATGTGTGACCGTTGGGGAAAGCAGATTGGGAAATACAAGTTTGTTATGGCAAAAGGGATTTTGATGGTCTATAACTATTGAAAATTATTTACAGTTTTATGGTAAATATTCCTTTCTAAATTCCTTATTTTTATTGAAAAAGTAAGGCTCTCTGTCATCTCACCATTACCCTCATGTATACTTCAGAAATTTCCTATACACATACAAATGTATATGTGTGTGTATACACACACGTACGCATAAATGCATATTAATTTACAAAAATGACAGCTTATTCTATCCTTTGCTTTTTAAAAACTT
The DNA here is from genome assembly GCF_002007445.2 of Ailuropoda melanoleuca. Classification (NCBI taxonomy): domain Eukaryota; kingdom Metazoa; phylum Chordata; class Mammalia; order Carnivora; family Ursidae; genus Ailuropoda; species Ailuropoda melanoleuca. The sequence continues at coordinate 87,497,637 of NC_048230.1, forward strand.
TTAAAAATATTCTTTTGGGTGCCTGGGTGGCTCACTTGGTTGAGCATCTGCCTTTGGCTCAGGTCATGATCTCAGGGTCCTGGGATCAAGCCCCGCATCATCAGGCTCTCTGCACAGCAGGGAGTCTGCTTCTCCCTCTGCCTCTCCCCATCTCGTGCTCTCTCTCTTTCTCTCTCTAATAAATAAATAAATAAATAAATCTTTAAAAACTAAAATTATCCTTTTTATTATTCTGGTAAAATACACATAAAGTCTACCATTTTTAAAATAATTTTTATTTTGTTATATTAGTCACCATACAGTAAACCCCAGTTTTTGATCCAATGTCCCAGGATTCATTAGTTGCGTATAACACCCAGTGCACCATGCAATATGTGCCCTCCTTAATACCCATCACCGGTCTATCCCAATCCCCCACCCCCCCTCCCATCTGAAGCCCTCAGTTTGTTTCCCAGAGTCCACAGTCTCTCATGATTCATTCCTCCTTATGTCTACCCCCCCTTCATTCTTCCTTTCCTTCTCCTACCTATCTACCTACTTCTTATGTTCCATAAATGAGTGAAACCATTTGATAATTGTCTTTCTCTGCTTGACTTATTTCATTTAGCATTATCTCCTCCAGTCCCATCCATGTTGCTGCAAATGTTGAGAAATCATTATTTTGATGGCTGAGTAATATTCCATTGTATATATGGACCACGACTTCTTAATCCAGTCATCGTTGAAGGGTATCTTGGCTCCTTCCACGATTTAGCTATTGTGGACAATGCTGCTATGAACATTGGGGTGCATATGGCCCTTCTCTTCACTACGTCTGTATCCTTGGGGTAAATACCCAGTAGTGCAATTGCTGGGTCATAGTGTTGCTCAATTTTTAACTTTTTAAGGGACCTCCATACTGTTTTCCAGAGTGATTGTGCCAACTTGCATTCCCACCAACAATGTAGGAGGGATCCCCTTTCTCCACATCCTCTCCAACATTTGTTCTTTCCTGCCTTGTCAATTTTTGCCATTCTAACTGGCGTAAGGTGGTATCTTAGTGTGGTTTTGATTTGAATTTCCCTGATGGCTAATGATTTTGAACATTTTTTCATGTGTCTGTTAGCCATTTGTATGTCATCATTGGAAAAGTGTCTGTTCATATCTTCTGCCCATTTTATGATTTGTTTATTTGTTTCTCGCGTATTGAGTTTGAGAAGTTCTTTGTAGATCTTGGATACCAGTCTTTTATCTGTAGCATCATTTGCAAATATATTGTCCCATTCCATGGGCTGCCTTTTAGTTTCCTTTGACTGTTTCCTTGGCTGTGCAGAAGCTTTTGATCTTGATGAAGTCCCACAAGTTCATTTTATCTTTTGTTTCTCTTGCCTTTGGAGATGTGTCATGAAAAGGTTGCTTTGGCCGATGTCATAGAAGTTGTTGCCTATGTTCTCCTCTAGGATTTTGATGGGTTCCTGTCTCACATCGAGGTCTTTCATCCATTTGGAGTTTATTTTTGTGTATGGTGTGAGAGAGTGGTCAAGTTTCATTCTTTTGCATGTAGCTCTCCAATTTTCCCAGCACCATTTACTGAAGAGACTGTCTTTTTTCCACTGGATGTTTTTTCCTGCTTTATCAAAGATTAGTTGCCCAAAGAGCTGAGGGTCCATTTCTGGGTTCTCTATTCTGTTCCATTGGTCTATGTGTCTGTTTTTGTGCCAGTACCATGCTGTCTTTGTGATTGCAGCTTTGTAGTATAGCTTGAAATATGGCAACGTGATGCCCTCAGCTTTGTTTTTCCTTTTCAACAATTCCTTGGCAATTTGGGGCCTTTTCTGGTTCCATACAAATTTGAGGGCTGTTTGTTCCAGTTCTCTGAAAAATGTCATTGGTATGTTTGATTGGGATGGCATTGAAAGTGTAGATTGCTCTGGGTAGCACAGACGTTTTAACTATGTTTATTCTTCCGATCCATGAGCATGGAATATTGTTCCATCTTTTTCTGTCTTCCTCAATGTCTTTCAAGGGTGATTTGTAGTTTCTAGAATATAGATCCTTTATGTCTCTGGTTAAGTTAATTCCAAGATAGCATATGATTTTTGGTGCTATTGTAAATGGAATGGATTCCCTAATTTCTCTTTCTTCTGTCTCATTGTTTGTCTATAGAAATGCAACTGATTTCTGAGCATTGATTTTGTATCCCGCCACATTACTGAATTGCTCTAAAAGTTCTAGTAGTTTGGGGGTGGAGTCTTTTGGGTTTTCCATATAGGGTATCATGTCATCTGCGAAGAGAGACAGTTTGACTTCTTCTTTGCCAATTTGGATACCTTTTATCCCTTTTTGTTGTCTGATAGCTGTTGCAAGGACTCCTAGTACTATGTTGAATAATAATGGAGACAGTGGGCATCCTTGTTGTGTTCCTGATCTTAAGGGAAAGGCTTTCAGCTTTTCCCCATTGAGAATAATATTTGCTGTAGGCTTTTCATAGATGGTTTTTATGAAATTTAGGAATGTACCCTCTATCCCTACACTCTGAAGGGTTTTAATCAGGAAAGGATGCTGTATTTTGTCAAATGCTTTCTCTGCATCAATTGAGAGGATCGTATGGTTCTTGACTCTTTTCTTGTTGATGTGATCTATCACACTGATCGATTTGTGAATGTTGAACCACCCTTGCATCCCAGGGATGAATCCCACTTGGTCATGATGGATAATCCTTTTAATGTACCGTTGGATCCTATTAGCTAGGATCTTATTGAGAATTTTGGCGTCCATATTCATTAGGGAAATTGGTGTGTAATTCTCCTTTTTGATGGGGTCTTTGCATGGTTTGGGGATCAAGGTAGTATTGGCCTCATAAAATGAATTTGGTAGTTTTCCTTCTGTTTCTATTTTTTGAAACAGCTTCAAGTATTATTTCTTCTTTGAATGTTTGGTAGAATTCCCCAGGGAATCTGTCAGGCCCTGNAACAGGTATTATTTCTTCTTTGAATGTTTGGTAGAATTCCCCAGGGAATCTGTCAGGCCCTGGACTCTTGTTTTGGGGGAGGTTTTTGATCACTGCTTCAATCTCTTCATAATTAATCAGATGGTTTAAACAATCAATTTCTTCCTGTTTCAGTCTTGGTAGTTTGTAGGTTTCCAGGAAGGCATCCATTTCTTCCAGGTTGCTTAATTTATTGGCATAAAGCTGTTGATAAAAGTTTCTAATGATCCTTCCTATTTCATTGGTGTTGGTCGTGATCTCTCCCCTTTCATTCATAATTTTATTAATTTGGGTCCTTTCTCTATTCTTTTGAATAAGTCTTGCCAGTGGCTTATCGATCTTATTTATTCTTTCAAAAAACCAGCTTCTAGTTCTGTTGATCTGATCTACTGTGCTCCTGGTTTATAATTCATTGATCTCTGCTCTAATCTTGATCACCTGCCTTCTCGTGCATGGGTTAGGCCTGTTCTTCTGTTCCAGTTCCAGCTTCTTGAGGTGAAAATATAAAAACTGCATTTTAGATTTTTCTATTCTTCTGAGTGAGGCTTGGATAGCTATGTATTTTCCCCTTATGACTGCCTTTGCAGT
>NC_048230.1:87501322-87631212 GCF_002007445.2 Ailuropoda melanoleuca
TTTACCCAATCATTCTTGAGCAGGATGGTTCTTAGTTTCCAAGTGTTTGAGTTTCTTCCAAATTTTTCCTTGTGATTGAGTTCCAGTTTCAAAGCATTGTGGTCTGAGAATATGCAGGGAATTATCTCACTCTTTGGGTATCGGTTGAGACCTGTTTTGTGACCCAGTATATGGTCTATTCTGGAGAAAGTTCCATGTGCATTCGAAAAGAATGAGTATTCTGTTGTTCTGGGGTATAGTGTTCTATATATATCTATGAGGTCCATCTGGTCCAGTATGTCATTCAAAGCTCTTGTTTCTTTGTTGATTTTCTGCTTAGGTGATCTGTCTATTGCTGAGAGTGGAGTGTTGAGGTCCCCTACTATTAACGTATTATTATCTATTTGTCTCTTTATTCTGGTTAAGAGTTGGCTTGTGTATCTAGCTACTCCCCTGTTGGGGGCATAGATATTTATAATTGTCATATTCACTTGTTGGATACATCCTTTAAGAATAATATAGTGTGCTTCTATATCTCTAACAACAGTCTTTAGTTAAAATCTAATCTGTCTGATATGAGAATTTCTACCCCAGCTTTCTTTTGAGGTCCATTGGCATGAAAAATGGTTTTCCATCCCTTCACTTTCAGTCTGGATGTATATTTAGGTTCAAAATGAGTCTCTTGTAGACAGCAAATGGATGGATCATGTCTGTTTATCCAATCTGCAACCCTGTGGCGTTTTATGGGAGCATTTAGGCCATTCACAGTGAGAGTGATTATTGAGAGATATGATTTTAATGATGTTATGTTGCCTGTGAAGTGTTTGTTTCTATAGATTGTAAATTTTCTGTTCTGTATCACTCTTGGGGCCTTTTTACTTTTATAGAACCCCCCTTAATATCTCCTATAGGGCTGGTTTGGTGGTTACGAATTCCTTCAGTTTCTGCCAATCCTGGAAGGTCCTTATCTCTCCATCAATTCTGAATAAAAGCCTTGCTGTATAAAGGATCCTTGGCTGCATTTTCTTCTCAGATAGAGCTTTGAAAATACCCTGCCAACCCTTCCTAGCCTGCCAGGTCTCTGTAGACAGGTCTGACGTTGTTCTGATATTTTCCCCTCCGTACGTAAGGATTTTCTTCCCCCTGGCCACTTTCAATGCTGTATCCTTGGATCTAATATTTGCGAATTGCACTATGATGTGATGTGATGTAGGTCTGTTCTCATTGACCTTGGGAGGGGTCCTGTCTGCTTCCTGGACACGAATGCTTGTTACCTTTGCCAGATTAGGGAAGTTCTTAGCTACAATTTGTTCAAATATCTCTTCTAGACCTCTCTCTTTCTCCACCCCCTCGGGGATGCCAATATTCTAACATTGGAACGTTTCATTGAGTCAGTAATCTCCTGTAATCTACATTCTTGAGATTGGATTTTTTTGAGCCAAGTTTCCGTTTTAACTTTCTCTTCTACCATCCCATCTTCCAATTCACTAATTCGTTCTGCCTCATTTACCCTGGCCGTCAGAGAGTCTAGTTTAGACTACATTTGATTCATAGCATTTTTAATTTCTGCCAGATTCGCTCTCATTTTCACCCTTAGACATTCTCTGTATTCTCGTTAATATTTTCGTTAATATTTTTTTCAAGCCTACACATCATCTTGACCATTGTTACTCTGAACTCCATTTCTGACAATTTGGTTGTATCCATCCATCAGTTCTGTGGCAGAGGCCACAGACTCATTATCTTTTCTTTGCTGGGGTGGATTTCTCCTCCTCGTCATTCTGATGAGGAGATGTTGAGGGGATGCCTAGAGCCCAAATTATTGACCAGGATCCAGGCAGCGTGCACTTGCTTTATAGGGACCTTTGGGATGTTAGCTTCTTGATTTTTCAGTCTGCCTTCTGGGGAAGGGGTCTGCCATGCCGATACTCAGGCAACCCTGTTTGGGTAGAGTCTCCCTGTCCCCTGTGAGAGGAGATGGGGATGGGCACAATGTGAGCCGGTATTTCCGGGCTTTTGTTCTCTGGCAGCGTTCCCTGGTGGTTTGCTGTGCTTCTTCTGAGAGTCAGAGCAGCAGTGGCCATATGCTAGCCTCTGTCTCAGAACAGAGAGATCACAGTCCGCTCTCCACTGAGCTCTCTTGGCCTCTTTAACTCTGCTTCTGTTGGTGCTGCCAAAAACCCTGCAGCGTCCCGGGATGTGCGCCCCACAGCCGGTATCCCAGCCCTCACTTCCAAGGCTGGCACGTCTCTGTCCTTTGTGCTTCTAACACTGCCAGCCGCCCCGTTCCCGCGCGCGCTCCCAAGCTCTCTGTTTCAGTGTGGTTTGCGGGCGCTCCGGAGCGCTGGTTTTCAGTGGGGTCGCATGCCCGCTCCTGAGCTCCCGGTATCAGTCCAGTTCCACTGAGCACTCCGGAGCTCCAGTTTTCAGGCTGCTCGAGCGCGCTCCCGGCTCACAGTCTCAGTCTGTTCTCTCGCGGGTGCCGCCCGCAAGTCCACCCGCTCCCCTGTGCAGGTGGCTACCGCTTCCCGGCGCCCGAACGCGGCAGCTCCCTCCTCCTTCCATTTATCTTCCGATATCTGTGCGCGGTTTCACAGTTCCCCACTTCATACCTCAATACTCACCGCTGGAGATGTTCATTCGTAGAGATCCAGATGTATCTTCCTGCGTCTCAGGCTGATTCTGTGGATGTTCAGGATGGTCTGGTAGATAACCAGCTCGATTCAGGGGACCAGCTGAAAAAGGGGTCCCCTACTCCTCCACCATCTTTTCTCCTCCTTGCAGAAAGTGGTCACTTTTCTGTTCATAGAGTTTCTGCTACTCTTTTCTTCGTTCTCCAGTTGCATTCATAGGTATTCAGACTGGTTTGGTAGCTCTCTTGCTGAATTCCTGGGACCAGACGATCTTTAGGTCTCCCACTCCTCCGCCATCTTGGAACTGGAACTAAAATCTACCATTTTAACTGTTGTTAAGTATACAGTTCAATGGCATTAAACACATTCATATTGTTGTCCAACTACAACCACCACTATCTATGTTTACAACTCTTTCACCATCACAAACTGAAACTCTGTCCCCATTAAACAGTAACTCCCCACACCCCCCTCCTCCCAATCCCTGGCAACCACCATGCTTCTTTCTGTCACGATGAATTTAACTATTCCAGGTACCTCGTAGAAGTGAAATCGTAAACTGTTTGTCCTTTTATGTCTGCCTTATTCCACTCAGCATAATGTCCTCAAGGTTCTTCTATGTTGTAGTGTATATCAGAATATCAGTTATTGTCAGGCTGAATAATATTCCACTGTATGCATATACTACACCCTGTGCACCGAGCATCTGTCAGTGAACGCTTGGCTTCTGTCAACATCGCTGGCTGTTAGAAACTATGCTGCTGTGAGCATGGGTGTACAAGTGTCTGCTCAAGACCCTGCTGCCAATTCTTCAGATGTGTACCCAGAAATGGAGTTGCTGGATCGTACGGTAATTTTATTTGTAAGTCTTTGAGGAATGACCATAGTGCTTTCCACAGCAGCTCCACCATGTAAGATTCCCAACAGTGCGCAAGTGTGTGATTTCTTCACATCCTTGCCAACACTTGTGATTTCCTCAGGTTTTTTAATACTAACCATCTTTATAGTTGTGAGGTGGTATCTCATCATAGTTTTGATTTGCATTTCCATAATAATCAGTGATGCTGAGCATTGTTTCATGCGCTCATTGGCTATTTATATATCTTCTTCAGAGAAATGCTTTCCTTGCATGATTTGTTGAAAAGACTGTCCTTTCCCGGGGCACCTGGGTGGCTCAGTCAGTTGAGTATCGAACTCTTGATTTTGGTTCAGGTCATGATCTTGGGGTCATTGGATCAAGACCCATGTTGGGCTCTGGGCTTGGGGCTTAATGTGGAGTCTGCTGGAGAATCTTTCCCTCTCCCTCTGCCCCTCCCCCCACATGCTCACTTTCTTTCTCTAAATAGGTAAGTAACTAAAATCTTTAAAAAAAAAAAAAAAAGGACTGTCCTTTCCCTATTGAATGGTCTTGGCACCTTGGTCAAACATCATTTGACTCTATATGTGAGGGTTTATTTATGAGCTTTGTATTTTATTCCGTTGGTCTGTGTCCGTCTTTATGCTATACCACAGTTTGGATTAGCATAACTTTGTAGTAAGTTTTGAAACCATGAAGAGTGAGCCCTCCAACTCTGGTGTGGTTTTTTTCCAGCTTGTTTGAGCTATTTGGGGTCCTTTGAGCTTTAAGGGTGGATTGTTCTACTTCCGCAAAAAATGTCATTGGGATTTTGATAGAGATTACACTGACTCTATCACTTTGGGTAATATTAACATCTTAACAATAATTAAATCTTACAATCTATGAAAACAGAATGTCTTCCTATTTATCTATGTCTTCTTTAATTTCTTTTAAAAATATTTTGTGCTTTCGCTGTGGACGTCTTTCACCTCCTTGGTTAAGTTAATTCCTAAGTATTTAAGTTTTTTGATGCCACTGTAAATGGAATTATTCTCTTCATTTCCTTTTCAGATTGTTCATTGTTCATGCACAAAAATGCAACTGATATTTGCATGTTGATTTGGTATCCTGCTCTATCCCTTGCTATTTATTTATTTATTTTTATTTTTGAAAAACATCTTTATTTAAGAGATCAATAAATAGAGGGGGTAGAATATTATGGTAGCAACTTCACACAAGTTTCGTATGAGACCAAACTCAGAACTACTTGCTCAAGTTATTCAAGATGGAACAAAATTAAGTGCTCACAATTAGCACAGAAAATATCTGATTATAGTACTTGTTTTTAAATGGACATTTACTAGTTTACAGTAAGATCCCACCTGTTACAGGAGACCAGCCCCACCCCCTTGGTGTACAGCCTGAAAAGCTAAGAATGCAAATGTTGACGGTAATATAAGCTTTTGTTTACAATTCCGGAATTGTACAAATATTTAGTACTAGTATAACTATCAGCAGGTTCACTTAATCTTTAGTTTACTCTCAGAGGGAAAGGCAATATAAGAACATAACCTGGGGCGCCTGGGTGGCACAGTGGTTGGGCGTCTGCCTTCGGCTCAGGGCGTGATCCCAGCGTTGTGGGATCGAGCCCCACATCAGGGCTCCTCCGTTGGCAGCCTGCTTCTTCCTCTCCCACTCCCCCTGCTTGTGTTCCCTCTCTCGCTGACTGTCTCTATCTCTGTCGAATAAATAAATAAAATCTTTAAAAAAAAAAAAAAGAACATAACCTGTCCCTTTGGTCCCAACCTCCCATTTTACAAACACAGATCCGGGATTCTAGATTTACAGCAGCATCACTATTCCCAGTCTTTGACCGAAGCCGGCATGTGGCATTGGGACTGCAAAAGCTGTTTGCTTCAGCTTCCTGGGGAGTGCTATGCATACTGCCTCTATGGTTTTAGAACATCTCTAGCTGTATAGAAGCTCCTGTACGTGCTATCAACTTCATTCCCTACTGCAGAAACTTTTAGTTTTAAATCTGTCTACCCACATCTTCACAGTGACATTTGGTTCTAGATTGTGACATTAAGATCAGGCTATCTGAATGAGTAAAGCTGAAAGCTCATTCTTAACTTTCAGAATAAAGATATTCTCAAGGTTATAAAGAGTTTATAAATAACACTGTTCACGAGCAAATCTTGATCTGTCGACAGTTGTGAGAAACTGAATGTACTGTTTTGAAATACATAAGGGATTTCATTGGGTTTAGATAAATTTACACTACAAGTAAAACTTTTCCAGGCTATTTAATCAAGTTATTCACAATGTACACATTCCTGAGAAGACCCCATTGTAGTGACGTTGTTTATTTCCAAATTTTTCAGCATTCAAGTTAAAAGGTGTTTCTTCCCAAGAAACTGAATTTGTCTGTCAAATGCGCTTGACTGGTTAGAAGAATTGGGTTCATCAAATGAATTCACTGAAAACTTTATATACAAATCATAGACATCAGTGAAGAAGTTCTTTATTCCATCCTCTTGCCTTATGTCAGGAAGCATAATAATTCTCACATGGCCCGCAGTAACAAACGCAAAACAGACCACTCACTGAACTTGTCCACAGGTTTCAAGGCCGTGTCGTTGGACAGCCACACACTCCATCTACGAGGTCATGAGCTATGAACCGGTTCAGACGACAATGATCGTCTTTGGATTCTGCTTTTCCATTTGGCAAAAAGTCCATTTCAAAAACTGGATTATCATGGTGGCCAACAATTACAAGGTAGAAGCTTCCAGACATTGTCTTCAAAATACAGCTCCTGCAGGGTGACGCGAACAACGGAAATAGCCAGTCACTTCCCCCTTCCCTTGCTTCTTAAAATGTATGCAGTGGGACTTTTCCACACTACCAATATTTAGACATATCTCATTATAGCTTTTCGTTGTGTGGATATTCTAGGCCAGAGACCAAACCCTGCCTGTTTTCATACCTGAGCTGAGAATAGTTTTAAAATAGTACCTGCATAACCTCTATTCTGCCTTTGGGCCACAAATAAAATACCATCTTGGCCCTTTAAGATAAAGTTTGTCAGTCACNACCCTGCCTGTTTTCATACCTGAGCTGAGAATAGTTTTAAAATAGTACCTGCATAACCTCTATTCTGCCTTTTGGCCCACAAATAAAATACCATCTTGGCCCTTTAAGATAAAGTTTGTCAGTCACCATTCTAAAATTCTACGGTTGGCCAGAAGACTGTTGAAAGGCCATTTGAACTGTTTCCAATCCAATGCTATTATAAACAGTGTTTCTGTAACATTTTCATTCAGCCGGTTTCGCCCTCAGGTGTATCTGTGGGTAAACCACTAGCCAAGAATGAACTGCCGGATCAAGGGGTAGAAGCATTTTTAGTTTTCACGATAATGCAAAATGGCCCTGGAGAGAAGTCAAAGCCATTTACCTATCATCATCTGTGCCTCTTTCCCACATGCTTCCAATGTGAATTACTGATCTCTCTAAATTGTGTGTCCCATTGTAGGAATTTTCATTCCTTTCATTGTAAGTTAGGTTGAGTACCTTTACTTTTTTCTTTTTTTAAAAAAGATTTTATTTGAGAGAGAGAGAGAGAAAGAAAAATAGAGCACAAGTTGGGGGGAGGGGAAGAGGAAGAGGGCGAGGGAGAAGGAGACTCCCCACTGAGCAGGGAGCCCAAGGTAGGACTCAATCCGAGGACCCTGAGATCATGACCTCAGCTTAACCAGCTGAGCCACCCAGCACCCCAGTTGAGAGCCTTTTCATTTATAAATGGCATGCTCTTGTCCTTTGCTCATTTTTTTTTCAGGTGGCTGGATTATTGATATTTACCAGCTCTTCTTGTTTTTAAGTAACAGTTCTTTATATATAAAAGCAACTGGATTTTGCTCATATGAGAAAAATGTTTTTTCCCCCAAGATTTCCATTTTAAAAAACTTTAAATAAGTATTTTTCCCTAAATAGACTTTATATGTACATAAGTGTAGCAGTCTTTTCATTTATGGCTTCTGTAGTTTATGTCTGTCTTAGGAAGATCTTCCCTATTTGGAGATGACCAAAAACAACCCTCGACTTTTCTTCTGGTACTTTTAGGTTTTTAAAAGTACTTTAATCCATCTGGAATTAACTTTGGTGTAAGGAGTAAGGTATGGCTCCAGCTGGCACTCAGCTGTCCCGAAGCCCTTTATTGAATAATCCATCTTTTTTCCACTGCTTTGAAATGCCACCTTTCCATATGTACTTGGGTCTATTTTGGAGTTCTCTAATTTGTTCCATTGATCTATCTGTACATTCATATGCTCTTTCAAGCTTCCTCTTCTTTTTTTTTTTATATCTTATTTATTCATTTGGAAGAGAGCAAGAGAGAGAGCACAAGCAGGGAGTAGGGGCAGAGGGAGAGGGAGAACAGACTCCCCACTGAGCAGAGAGCCCGATGTGGGGCTCGATCCCAGGACCCTGGGATCAGGACCTGAGCCAAAGGCTGACACCTAACCAACTGAGCTACCCAGGTGCCCCTCAAGCTTCTTTATTAAGTATAGTTTTATAAGGCCTTTTATTATTTGGAAGGGATAGTTTCCCTGGCTAACTTTCTTTTGTAGAATTTTCTTGGCTATACTTGCATATTTTACTTTTCTTATGAACTTTAGAATCAGCTTGTCTAATTTAAAAGTAGATATTTCCATTGAGATTGCATTAAGTTTTTAGATAAACTCAGAGAGAAAAAATATAAAATGATTTTTTTCCCATTTGAAAATAGGGTGTATCTTGCCATTCATTCAATTAAAAAAAGATTCTTTGCTAAAGTTTCAAAGTTTGGGTTTATTTAGATTCACTTTCCTCGACTTTATTTCCCAGGTATTCTGATTTCTGTGGCTACTGAAAGTGGAATTTTTCTTCTATTGTATTTTCTAACCAGGTCCTTTGCACATTAAAAAGCAATGCTTTTTGTATATTAAATGTGTAAGTGGCCACATTACTGAATTTTCTTATCATTTATTTTTCAGTTTATTCTCCTGGGTTCCCAGATATGCAGTCACATCGCCTGCAAGTACTGATAATTCTACTTTCTTGTGTAAATGAATCACGTTTACTTTCCTTCCTGGATCCATTGCAGCCCCATGCAAGGAGCTCCTGGTTCTCTCCTGGAAGTCTGTGTCTTCAGCTAGGTATATGCCAGCTCCAATGGGCTCTGCTGTCTATTCTGGGTCCCAGTGGCTGATTTCCGACCAGCATAAAACTTAACAGAAAATTATTTTAAGCAGAGGAATGACAGGATTGTATCTGGCGTTGAGATCGTGGATGCCCTCTGCCAGATCGTAGAGTGAACAACTTGTCTAAGGGAAGGCGGTGGGTTAGCTGACCAGCCCAGCCCTCGAGGTGAGAGCACCCAGCTACGACCCAGATGCCATCCCCGGGTGTGGTTAAGGAAGGAAAGTTAGCTGGCACTTACTGAGCATTTACTGGGTGCCTGATATGGGCACTTGAAGCCCAGTGGTCCTAGCATCTTTGAGCAGCATTCACGGATGAAGGAGTAAGGTGCCCCAGTCTCCCAGGCAGCAGGTGGCGGTGCTGATGCTGGGACATGGCTGCTGAATCCCTGTGGAGTGCTGAAGGGCCCAAGAAGGAGTCCTGGAGAGCTGGGGCTTTGGGAGGTGGAAGCTGGGGAGGAGATCTGGAGCCGGGGAGGAGGATTTCCACTCTGGGCAGGCCCAGTGCAAGTCCAACAGGCAGATGACTCTGCAGGGCCAGGCCAGGGATTTGGGAAGAGTCCTATTCCCCAGACACACGGAGACTCAAGTCCTGCTTCATAACCCCCACCCAGAAGTGGGGTCTCTGCTGGGTCCTGAAACGTCCTTTCTGGAGCCCTGAGGATGGCCAACTAAGGATCACAGTGTCGTCATTTCCACCAGTTGGTGTGAGCCCAGCTTCACTGCTACCAGCTACCAGCCATTTCCCCTGAGACATGCCCTGGGCTCCGGTCGCCCTGCCACACTGACCTTCCTCACTGCACCTGCCCCACCACTCCACAACTAACCAGCTGGGAGACCTTGGTCAAGTTATTGAACCTCTCTGGGCTTCAGTCACCTCATCTGTCAAATGGGTATGCTAAATGCCTCCCTCAAAGGGTTGTTATGAGGCTTAAAAGAAGTAACATTAACATATGAGTAAGTGCTATTTAAGTGTTCAAGTAAATTAATGCAAGGAGAGAATTTTGTATGGGATGTATTCTGAGTTTTAAGGACGAAGGTCAGTTTTATTGGAGGATGAGATTGGGTCAAAACCAGATGATTCTTGGGGTGCTCCCATGTCCTCACCTCCTCGTTGTGCGCCAGTAGACCCAGAGCTCCCCCCTCCTTGGCCGTCCGCTGTGTGTGGGGAAGCAGGCCATGGGATGATTCTCACTTTGTCAGCTTCTTCTCCCACTAACAGCGATCGGGTCTCTGGCAGTCATTCTGTTTTTAATGTTATATATATTTAGCAGGGAAAAAAACCTTTTTATGACATATATAAACACACAGGAATGTGTGGTTGTACAATACAACGACACACCCTGTGGATAGATCAAGAAGCAGAACACGAGCAGCCCTCCTGGTCACTCTCCAGCTGCAAGGTAGCCACCAGCTGAGTGGTCACCTGACCACGTGGTGCGTGGTCACCCTTCCCGTAAACGGAATCTGCAGGTGCGCTCTGCCCGCTCCAGCTTTTCGCGCTCCACGTTCCGTTTGTGAGATCCACTCATGCTGTGGAGTGTGGCGGGAGTATGTTCCTTCTCCTTGTGTGCATGTTTCCTTCGAGTATTTTCATGGCCGTAGAAGTTTCTGTTGTGTCCATAAGCCGCAGTTTGTCCATCCTCCTGCTGATGGACGTTGGAGCTGTTTGCAGATGGAGGATGGTACAAGCAGAAATACTGAGAACATTCTTGCCGTGACTTTGGGTGGCTCTAGGCACTCATTTCTTTTGAGCATACGAACGTACAGATGGACTTGTTGGCTCAGAGGCTACGGCCGTGATCGGCTTAGGAAACTGTGTCAAGCAGGTCTCCCAGGTGGTTATACCAACTCACTCCTGCCCAGAGTTAGTGAACTTGAAGAGCTGAACACTTTCTTTGAAATCTTTCTTTTAAATGGTGACCTAGTTCCTATAGTTGAATAATTCGAATGAGGGTTGGTATGGCTTGTAGTGATCCCAACTGTCTTCATTTTCAACAGAGGGTTATAAAATGCTGCTCAGGGAATATAATTTGCTTTCCACTTACTGATAGTAGAAGAGAGAAGTTAATTTACTCATCTAAAGGCCCAGAGAATGATGGAAGCAAGCATTCTTTTTTTGGGGGGGGGGACGGGAGGGGGAAACAAGCATTCTTGAATCTCTCCGCCCTGTACTAGACCATTCATTAATGAACAGAGTGCTGGTCAGAATCTCGGGCTCTGAAGCCAGTCTCCTGAGTGCAGGTGGCATCCGCAAGCCGGGCATCCCAGGATGAGGGAATGGACCCCTTGCCTCTGTGTCCTCATTTGCAAAATGGGAGTCCAGTAATACCTGCGTCATAGGGCGGGACTGAATGAGATCTGTGTGGAATGCCCAAAACAGGGCATGGCGTATCATACACGCTCCATTAAACACGAGCTATTGTTTTGATAGCCTCAAAAGAGTAGCGATCGTTGAAAATAGGATTCTGGACAAAACATATGAAGACAAACAATGATGTTAGCTGCTTTTCCATATTACCACACAGACCTCTCTCAGCCAGAGCCCGGTTAGTCAGAAATGCCACCCGAGAGAGTAAACACAGCAGGTGGTAAGCCAGGGTTGTTTCAGAGTCTCCGCTCAGAGGGCTCGAGTTGAAGATAAGTAGCACGGTCTCCTGGCACAGCGGGGTGGGCCCCGGGTCTGCTGAGCACTGCATGCACTTGCTGCTGGTTGAGGGGGGAGAGGAGGGTGACTGCAGGCAGGCCCCAGCCACTGGCGGCGTGTGGAGTGACTGGTGGCCCCAAAGCAGAAGCAGAACAGATAGAAAAAGGTGTACAAGCCCTCAGGCACTCCCATGCACTTGAGCCCTGAAAGGGCTCCAGTCACTGGCAGAGAACAAACAGTAACTGATCTTTGACGTGATAATCTCAAGGCATCAAGAAAAAGACAAATAACTCTCTCTGCTGTCTATACAATGAGCAATAAAAATTTCTTTTCTGATAAAGAGAATTCAGGGTTCTTCAACGCATCATTTGCAAGGAAAAAGAGATGGAAGGCAAGTCTCTAGATTGGGACACTTAAAAATCATATCACCGTTACAATGTGAGCTCCGTATTTGAATCTTTTTTTTTTTTTAAGATTTTTATTTATTTGACAGAGGTAGAGACAGCGAGAGAGGGAACACAAGCAGGGGGAGTGGGAGAGGGAGAAGCAGGCTCATAGCGCAGGAGCCTGATGTGGGGCTCGATCCCAGAACGCTGGGAGCATGCTCCGAGCCAAAGGCAGACGCTTAACGACTGAGCCACCCAGGCGCCCCTGAATCTTGATTTTTAAAAAAATCTGCTTAAAAAGGTCAGCAGTCCTGAATTTACTAAATAAACTTGCCCCCTCTACCTAAAAAAAAAAAAATCTGCTTAAAGTCTGAATTTGTGACATAATTGAAAATGTAGACACGACCGGATGATATTGAGAAATTACGATTAATTATTACATGTAATAACAGTAGGGCAATTATGTTTAAAAAGAACTTTCTCTTTTAGAGACTGGTGCAGAAATATCTAGAAGTGAAGTGATATCATGTCTGGGATTTGCTTCAGAACCGGTGCGGGGCCGAGGGTCATTGGGTGGGGTGCGTAGGGTGTATTGGCAGACGCCACCGCTGATAAAGGTTGAGCCAAGACTGATGGATACTGTAGATTGATTCAACTCTGAACTGTTTTTGTGTGTCTTCAAAATCATAATAAAGGTTTTTCTAAGCTGCTCTGGGGGAAAAAAACATAAGGAAATGTATATTTTAGAAAAATTTCCATCAAAACTGCTAAAATAAAAATTGGCACTTGAAGAAGCAAAAAAAAAAAAAGGCAGGAAAACGGTAATGTATTTTATAAAGATGTTAATCCAAAATATGAAGACGTTTTTGCTGCATGGAGGAGAGGAGGGTGAAGTCGTGAGTGATCTAAAGTGGGCTACCTAGAAGAACTCCTGAACGGGCTTATTCATCCATCTGAAACTTGCCGGCAACCCACTGTGGGTAGGCAGTCAGGGACCGGGGTACCAGGGAGGGACACCTGCGGCCCTGCCTCTACCACACACCTGTGGCCACGCCGCTAACCCTCTGCAGGTCCTGGAGCAGCGCTCGCTACGCTGTGTCGTGGAACACAGTGTAGGAACCCCAAAGGGGTGTGGGGCACAGATTTGCTTCTGGAACGGTGCTCTGAGCAGGCAGGGTGAGCAAATGGCAATTCTTTTGCAGAAGCACACAGAGTCTGAATACAGTATGACCTCCAGGGCCTGCCAGGAGCTGATGCTGCAGGGAGAGGGTCAGGAGAGCTCTTGGCCTGGAGGAGGCCCTTCAAGCAGGTGCTCAGTAAACGTACTTATTGTTACCACAATAATAATGCAGCTTGCGGTTTATTCTGATATCCCTGGGCCCCTTAAGTATTTCTGGGGCCAGACTACATTTGCAAAATGGTGAGATCTCTGCCATAAGTAGCTTGAGAATTTTTTTTTTTTTTGCTAAAACCATAATTGATAAAGTCTGCACCTAATCAAGTTAGCTAGGAACTCGGAATTTCAAAATGGCCAGAGAGACCTTTAATAGTGTGTTTAGAGTTCACGTCCAAGGTCCCATGACACTGTGACACAAACCTCCATTTTCCTCTCCTGTGAAATGGGCACACCTCCTCAGGGTGGCCGGAAGGAAAAGCCTTTGCATAGTGGTAAAACTGGAAGGTCCCAGGGAGGGGGCCCCAGCTAATTCCTCTCCTTCTGGGTTTGCCCCAGACACCACTTCTGCCTTCCTCACTGTGAGATGCTGGCTGATTCACCGGGTTCAGTCCGGGGGCAGGCGCTGAGGGTCCTGCCCATCCTCCCAGACACAGAAGGATCCCTGATTTCTCGCTCTGTATCTTGCTGTCCTCAGCTCAGCTCCGAGTACTGGCTGCCAGCCGTGGGAGAGTAGAGGACCCATGGGCTCCTTCCCGTGGGGCATAGTGAGGGCATTAATCACCTAGCGAAGCTCTCACAAATTGGTTTAGTTGATGTAGCAACACACAGGTTCCACGCCGGCAACTTCTTTGGTATTCCAGGCTCTGTCAGCTCAAGAAAGCCTCAACAAGCCATTGCCATTTACTCAAAAGTACGGTGCCCATAAAAGCACGATGCCAGGAACGTGGGCTGCGTGCTTGGCTCCGCGCACTCAGACTGTTCTTTATTTTAGAAAGCCCTCTGGCAGCCTCTCCCCAAATCGTTTGGGCTCAGGATGTCACTCCCTGGTCACACCTAGATTCTTGACTGATTTAAATTTTATGGGGAGAGGTTCCTCTGTATTATTTGCTTGGCAAATAACTGTTTCGCTCCTGTTTGGAGACGACTGTAAGAAGCATATGGAGAAGAAGTGAAGGCCCAAGGCACATGTGCTCCCCAAAGCTGCCCCAGTAGTTTTCCAGAGGGGTCTGGCAGAAGGCATGTGAGGCTGGTTTGGGGTGAGTCATTCACCCAAAGACCTGGACACATAGACAAGTTGAGGGCGATGCTGAGCATCCCCACAGGGATCCCCGCAAACGCCTGTTCCCCCCCACCCCGTGAGGCCACAGGGAGCAGCAGAAATTTGGCAAACGGGAGAAGGCTTGCCCCTGAAAGCAGCCCCGCCCCTGTAGCCGATTGTCACCTCGTGGGAATGAGTGTGAAGCTTTGCCAAATCTTTGGATTTGTCCAAAGAGGCCGGGAATTAGAAGTTGTGAAATTTCCAGATTTTTCATGTTGGCGACTATCAAAAAAAGCATTAGATAAGCACGTGAAAAGGTGCTGCGCTTGACTAATCCTTAGGGAAACGCAAATCAAGCTACAATGAGGCACCCTTCACATCCATTAGGATGGGTATTATTAAAAAGAGGAGAAAAGCAGAAAATGACAAGTGTCGGCAAAAACGTAGACAACTTGGAACTCCTGTGCAGTGTTGTTGGGAAGACCAAATTACAGCCGATGTGGGAAGCAGCATAGCTATTCACCCAAAAATTAAAAATAGAACAACCATATGATCCAGCAATTCCACTTCTGGGTTTAGACTTAAAAGAATTGAAAGCAGAGTGTTGAAGAGATAGTTGTACAGCCATGTTCATGGCAGAATTTTCCACGTTAGCAAAAACACAGCGGCGCTCCGAGTGTCCGTTGATGGAGAAAGGGGCATGCAAAATGTGATCTCGGCGTAGTGGAATATTATTCAGCCTTAAAAAAGAAGGCTATTCTGACACACGCCTCAACACGGACAACCTTGAGGACTCCGTGCTAAGCAAAATAAGCCAATCCCAGAAAGACGAACACCGTAGGGTTCCACTTACACGAGGTACTCAGCAGCGCCAAATTCATAGACATCCTCCAGAGAGTAGGATGGCTTCCCAGAGGCTGGGGAGGGAAGAGTGGGGAGCTCACTGTTGAATGGGGACAGAGTTTCAATTTTACAAGGGGAATGGTGGGGATGTTTGTGCAACTACGTCAATGTGCTTAATGCCATTGACAAACGTACACTTAAAAATGGTTAAGATGGTAACTTCTATGTTGTGTATTTTACCACAATTTAAAAAATTGGGGGGAAATGGTTTAAGTACAGTGCAGGCCAAACGAAACTTGTCTCTTGTCCCGGTGGGGCCTGAGGCTGCTACCTTGTACTCTCTGTTCTCTGTGACCCTCCCCGTCAGCCTGTTCACTCTGGCCACTTTCCTGCCCAGCCCAGATCTGGAAGCCAGTCTCCAGAGCCGGGCACACTTAGGTTTGAATCCTGGCTCTGCCTCTGGCTAGTCACGGGTTGTTGGATACTTCTATGGACAGCTTTGTCCCTGTGTTTGTTTCCCATCTGAAAGTCTCTGGAGGTACTGACTCCAGACGGCTCAGCCCAGGGGCCCTGGATCCACTGACCTGAGTACGACGTTCACTGCCGATTCCAACACGCCCTGTATGATACCGACAGTGAGCTCAACTCCTGGCCGTGTGAACCGGTTACCAGCGTGCTGATTTGGAACGGTGCTTTAAAATTACACATTCTCTCTGACCTGTGCTTAACCCGTGACTTTAAGAGAGAGGCAGCAAAATCTCCAAGGCAAGGGGAGGGCAGGTGTTTGGGGAGGGTCAATTTAAACATTGTGAAGAAGAAGAAAAGGGAGAGGATGTATTCACAAAACAGTTTTTAAACAATTTCCCCTCACAGTTTTCTTGCAGCATTTAGCATTTTCATTGTTGCCTGTTTCCCCTGAGGGATTCCAACTGACTTGGTTTTTCTGACACTATAAAACTTAGTAAAAGAGAATTTGTTCTTTTGTTGAAGTAAAATTTTGAGTTCTAGTTTTAAAATGTACCATCCCTTATTTTTTTTTTTATTATTTTTTTTGGATAGGCACTGAGGATTCAAAAGCAAGTAAGTTGTGCAGAGTCCCTGCCTCCAAGGAGCTTGTATGCTAGAGGAAAGACAGAAAATTAACTGGAATTTTTTAACTTCTAGGCAAGACGGTGTGATGCGGGTTACTTAGGAGAGGGAAGCGAGCCCACTGGAGAAGAGAGGTCAGGGAGGGTGTCCCGCTGGAGAGGATGCCTGAGCCCACAGATAAGGGGTGAGCAGGAGTTAGCCCAGTGCGCAAATGGGAGCGGGGCAATGGGGAAGCGCAGAGAGGAAACCCGCGGGGCAATGGGGAAGCGCAGAGAGGAAACCCGCGTGCCTGTGACATAGGGTCACAGGGCCAATAGTATACTGCTACCTTGACATCTGGTGGAACAGGGAAAGCCCCAAATGCCCCAACGGCAAGTCCCCCTCCCCACTCTTGTCCCGAGGATCAAGTCCCCAGACAGCCCTCCTTGTCAAGGGGAGCAGGCGCAGCTCCTGCTTATCTCTGAGGCCTAGGAATTGTTCCAGCAAGCCAACCACATCCTCCCACCAAGCCGGAGGTCATGCCACCCTCTTGATAAAATGACCAAACTCCACAGGAGATACGTTGTTCACTCTGTTTCTAGTGCAGCGCCCCCCACCTCACCCCGGGCTGTGAGTATATACGACTAATAAACTGCCCTTGATCTCTATCTGTCCAGTGCCACGTGTGTGTACTCGGCCAACCTCATAACCCTGAGACGGAAATCCCTCCTCACCAGCAGGGTGAACAGGAGGGAATTAAAACAATGCCCATAACAGGTGTGCGTGAAGAACCATGAACCAGCATCGACGGAGGATTTGCTGAGGCTGCAGCTATGGGGTGGCCGGCTTGGGGAGTGAGACCATTAGAGTTCTGGTACCTTTAACTGAGCAGTGTGGACCACAGTGGCAGGAGCCCGGGACGGCGCTGAGCAGGGATGAGAGTGGGCCACGTCTGAGTTTTACATTGATGACTCTGGCCAGTGTGTGGGCTGGGTTCCGAGGGGATGAGACCAGAGGTAGCAAGTCTGATTAGGGAGCTACGACAATGTCAGGGTTAAGAGATGGTGAGGACCCCACCCAGGACCAGGAGTGTGGGGTGCAGAGCCTTGGAGAGTGCTTGTCATGTGGAAAATGTAATCCATTTGGCCCCACTCAATCAAAAGACTCTAAATGTGGGGCGCCTGGGTGGCTTAATGGGTTAAGTGGCAGACTCTCGATTTCAGCTCAGGTCATGATCTCAGGGTTGCGAGATCGAGCCCTGCGTTGGGCTCCGCTCTGGGCATGGAGCCTGCTTAAGTTTCTCTCTCTCCCTCTCTCTCTGCCTGCCCCCTCTCCCTCTCCTAAAAAACAAAACAAAACAAAACAAAAAAACACTGCAAACGTGTGCTGACCACATTAGTGAATGGACATATATTAACCAAGCCCTTGCTGGGGCCCAGCAAACCCCCAGGGTAAGGAGCAGGGTGAGCNCTTAAGTTTCTCTCTCTCCCTCTCTCTCTGCCTGCCCCCTCTCCCTCTCCTAAAAAACAAAACAAAACAAAACAAAAAAACACTGCAAACGTGTGCTGACCACATTAGTGAATGGACATATATTAACCAAGCCCTTGCTGGGGCCCAGCAAACCCCCAGGGTAAGGAGCAGGGTGAGCCCTTCCCAGGGTGGCCAGCCTGAAGGTGAGTGGGTGCTGTGGGGCTCACCTCGCACTCCACTCACCAAGCTTAACAGGGATGTTTGTAGGACATGACAAGGATTGCTGAGACAAAGATATGCCCAGAACGGCTGTAGGGTTAGGTGTCTGCAGGGAGGTCAGCTCTGGCACTGGTGAGAGAGGAAATGCACATTGGGAGGCCAGCAAGCAACATATTATATTAAAGGACTTCTAAAATCACCAGCTTGCACCATCCCGTGTCATACTCACACATTCTGCTACATCAGTGTTCAGAAATCTTGCTCCTGTTCTCAGACCAAGCATTTAAGATTCATGTACAGGAAAGCTTCAAGGTGAAAAAAAATATTCAAAAGGATTCCATCTTATTGATTCAAACGTAAGCGTGTTATGGAGAACTTTGGAGGACTGGCTGTTATCCAGAGTGTCGGGTGGGTTTGGAAAAATCGCCAAATAATTAAAACAAATACTTTGAATGTAGGACCTGGAAGCCCTGATAATTAGGTTGACGTCTTAAATTCTGGTGACAATTTTTGTGTCATGTTCTCCCTGACCCAAAGAAAATCATAAATCAAGGTTCACAAGGACTTAGAGGATTTTTTTCCCCCTAATAAGTCCCCAGAAAGGTGTGGCAGAGTCTAGAGAAACCTGCTTTCTGTGCTCCTGGGTTCAGCTACCAATTCTCCCTGTGGCATTTGGCAATTTCTCAGTTTTCCCATCAATGTGATTAGTGAAGGGCGCCACGGTCCCATGGACAACGCCCACAGCGACGCGAGACTCTACCAAGTACTTGCAAGAACCCTGTCGTTTCGTCTTTTCTCCGTTACATTCTTTTGGATTATTCTAGGTATTATAATACATGTTTTTAACTGATAGCCCACTTCAAGTTAATACTGACTGAATTCCGGTAAAATATATGAATCTTTCCCCAGTATAGACCCATTCCCTTCCCTTCCTTATGATACTATTTTCTTAAGTAGTCCATCTCTATATGTTATATAACCAACATACTCACTCGACATTCTTCATATCTATTATTTATACAATATTTGTTTTAGCATCTTAAGTTAGGGTGGTACCTATGTAGTAATCGATGAACCACTATTATTACATTCTTGCTAACTAAAAGTCCATGCTTTACATTAGAATTCACTTTTTGTGTTGTAGAGAACTATAGGTCTTTGATAAATGTATACTGTCATGTGTCCACCATTATAGTTTCAAAGAGAATAGTTTCGCAGCGCTAAAAATCTCCTCTGCTCTAACTATTCATCCCTGCCCTCAACCCCCAAACCTCTGGCAACCACTGGTCTTCTTGTCTCCGTAGTTTTGCCTTTTGCAAAATGTCATACAGGTGGAATCATACAGTATGCAGCCTTCTCAGATTGGCTGCTTTCATGTAGCAATATGCATTGAAGGTTCCATGCTCTTTGCGGCTTGATAGCTCATTTCCTTCCATTATTAAATAATATGCCGTTATACGGTGGTATCACAGTGTATATATTCAATCACCTACTGAAAGTTACCTTGATTGCTTCCAATTTTTGGTGAATATGAATAAAGCTGGTATAAACGTTCATGCGCAGGTTTTTGTGTGGACGTGAGTTTTCAACTTATTTTTTTTTAAAGATTTTATTTATTTATGTGACAGAGAGACAGCCAGCGAGAGAGGGAACACAAGGGGAGTGGGAGAGGAAGAAGCAGGCTCCCAGCGGAGGAGCCTGATGTGGGACTCGATCCCGGAATGCCGGGATCACGCCCTGAGCCAAAGGCAGAAGCTTAACAACTGCGCTACCCAGGCGCCCCTCAACTTATTTTTTAAATACCTGGGAGTGTGATGGCTGGATTGTATGATAAGACTACATTTAGTTTCGTAAGAAACAGGTAGACTGTCTTCCAACGTGACTGTACCATTCTGCATTCCCACCAGCAATGATGAAAGTTCCTATTGCTCCACATCCTCACCAGCATTGGGTGTTGTCATTGTTTTAGATTTTAGCTGTTCTATCAGGTTTGCAGTGGTATCTCACTGTTGTTTTAATTTACAATTCCCGTGTGATATATGGTGTTGAGTATTTGTTCATACACTTGTCATGTATATAACTTCTTTGATGCGATACCTATTTAATTCTTTTGCACATTTAAAAAGTGGGTTCTTTGTTTTCTTGTTGACTTTTAAGAGCTCTTTGTATATTTTGGATAATAGCCCTTCATCAGATTCGTGTTTTGCAAAGTTCTTCTCCCACGCCATGACTTGTCTTTTCTTTTAATACAGTCCAACTTACCTATTTCTTCTTTCATAGATGGTGCTTTTGATGTTGTAGCTAAAAGTTATTTCCAAACAGCATAAAGCCCTCGAGGTCCACCTATGTTGTCACAAATGGCAGGATTTCCTTCTTTTTTATGGCTGAAATATATTCCATTGTGTGTATAAACCATATTTTCTCTCTTCATTCATCTGTTGATGGACATTTAGAGTGTTTCCATATCTTGGCTATTGTGAATAATGCTGCAGTGAACATGGGAGTGCAGATCTCTCTACAAGATCCTGTTTTCGTTTCCTCTGGATATTTACCCAGAAGTGAGATGGCTGGATCATATGACCTTTCTATTTTCAACTTTTTGAGGAACCACCATACCATTTTCCATAGTGGCTGCACCAGTTTGCATTCCCACCAACAGTACACTATTCTTGCTGCACAATCCAGTGTTTACCTATCTTTGCATCCTGGGGATAAATTCCATTTGATCATGGTGTATTATCCTCTCAACATGCTGTTGAATTTGGTTTGCTAGCATTTCGTTGAGAATTTTTACATCTGTGTTCATCAGGGCTATGGGCTTGTAGTTTTCGCTTCTTGTAGTGACCTTATCCAGCTGTGATACAAGGTAATGCTGGCCTCGTAAAATGAATGTGAAAGTATTCCCTCCTTTTTAAATTCTTGGAAATGTGAGAAGTACTGGCATTAATTCATTTTTAGATATTTGGTAGAATTCACCAGTAAAGTCATCGGGCCTTGGGATTTTCTTTCTTTGGAGGTTTTTGATTACTGGTTCAATCTCCTTAGTCATTATTGGCCTGTTTAGATTTTCTATTTCTTCATGACTCAGTCTTGGTAGGTCGTATGCTTCTAAGAATATATCCACTTCTTCTAGGTTGTCCAATTTGTTGGCATATAATGTTCATTAGAGTATCTTATCACTGTATTTCTGTGGTTTAACGTCTCTTCTCTCATTTACAATTTCATTCATTGAGTACTCTCTCTTTTTTCTTCTTGGTAAACCTAGCTGATGTTTTGTCCATTGTTTATATTTTCAAAAAAAACAACTCAAAGTTTCATTGACCTTTTCTATTCTTTTTCTATTCTCTGTTTCATTTATTTCTACTCTGATCTTTATCTCTTTCCATCTGCTAACTTTGGCTTAGTTTGTTCTTTTTCTTCTAGTTCTTCGAGATGTAAGTTAGGTGTTTATTTGAGATCTTTCCTTTTTCCCAATGTAGGCATTCATGACTATAAAATTCCCTCTGAGAGCTGCTTTTCCTGTGTCCTATCCATTTGGATATGTTGTGTTCCCATTTGCATTTGCTTCAAGGTGTGTTTCGATTTCTTCTTTGACCCATTAGTTGTTTGGGAGTGTGTTGATTGATTTCCACACATTTGTGAATCTTCCAGTTTTTCCTCCTGTTACTGAGGTCCAGTTTCATGCCATTGTGGTCAGGAAAGATACCTGATACGATTTCAACCTTTTAAAATTTGCTGAGACTTGCTCTGTGACCTAACATATGATCCATCCTGGAGAATGTTCCATTCTTGAGAAGAATGTATAGTCTGCTGTGGTTGGATAGTATGTTCTCTATATGTCTGATAGGTCCACTTGGCCTAAAGCACAGTTCAGGTTAAATATTTCCTTATTGATTTTTAAGTCTGGATGACCTATCCTGTGCTGAAAGTGGGGCACTGAAGCCCCCTGCTATGACTATATTTTTGTCTATTTCCCCTTAAAATCTGTTAGTATTTGCTTGCTATATTTAGGTGCTATAATGTTGGGTGCATATATATTTACAATTGTTATATCATCTTGATGAATTGACCCCCTTTTCATTATATGATGACTTTCTTTTTTTTTTTTTTAAGATTTTATTTATTTATTTGACAGAGATAGAGACAGCCAGCGAGAGAGGGAACACAAGCAGGGGGAGTGGGAGAGGAAGAAGCAGGCTCATATCAGAGGAGGCTGATGTGGGGCTCGATCCCATAACGCCAGGATCACACCCTAAGCCGAAGGCAGATGCCCAACCACTGTGCCACCCAGGCGCCCGTATATGATGACTTTCTTTGATTCTTGCAATAGTTTTTGACAGTCTGTTTTGATAGTCTGTTTGTCTAAGTATAGCTACCTTTGCTCTCTTTCAGTTTCCATTTGTGTGGAATATCTTTTTCCATCCCTTCACTTTGGCCTATGTGTGTCCTTGAAGCTGAGGTCAATCTCTTATAGACAGCATGTAGTTGACTCTTATTTTTTTAAATCCATTCAGACACTCTGCCTTTTGTTCAGAGAGTTTAATTTACGTTTAAAGTAATTATTGATAGGTAAAGACGTACTAATGCTGCCATATTTTTTTCTGACTGTTGCATAATTCTTTTGTTCCTTTTTTTTTAATCTCTGTGTTCCTTTCTTTATCTCTTTATCTCTCTTCCTTTGTGATTTGATGATGATTTTCTATAGTGTTATACTCGGATTCCCTTCTCTATCTTGTGTTTATCTACTATAGATTTTTGTTTTGTGGCTACCCTGGGGCTTCCGTAAAGCATCTTATAGCTATCACAGTCTATTTCTGGCTGATAACAGCTTAACTTTGATGACATACAAAATCTCTATGCTTCTACTCCCTGCCCACATTTTATGGTTTTAATACCACAATTTATATTTTTTTACATTGTGTATACATTAAGAAATTATTGTGGTTATAGCTATATTTAATACTTCTGTCTTTTAACATTTATACTAGAGCTAAGTGATCAACACACTGCCATATTATGGTATTGCAGCATTCTGAATTTCACTATATACCTACCATTATCAGTGTATTGCATATTTTATATGTTTTCATGTTACTAATTGGTGACAATGGGACTCAAGCTAGGGAGCTCCTCTGGGCACTGAGTGGTGGCCTGGGGGATGGGATGGTGGCGACAAAATAGAGCTTTCTTCCTACTCTTTTTGTGCAGTTATTCTCAGGTTTTTTTGTTTCACTGTGTTGCTGAAACTTCTTTAGTGAACTCCTGAGCTCCCCCAGAGCTGTTTTTGTTCGTGGATACTTGCCTAACTGTTGTCCTTTGTTGGGTCTCTTACTCCATCATTTTGGTTACTTATGCACATACATTTAAAAAAATTTTTTAAGTTATTTCTACACCCAGCATGGGGCTCGAGCCCACAACCCTGAGATCAAGAGTCATGCTCCACCAACCGAGTCAGCCAAGTGCCCCCCCACATACATACTTTCAAAGACAAAAAATATACCTACTGATTTTTTCACTTAATAAATTACAAACACAAGGATTTTATTTCAGATAAAATTATTCATCCAACAGATATTTGCATACTTCTTATACATTACTATGTACAAGTAGGATAGAGAAAACAGATGACCAGTGTGTGGCTACCAAACAGCTTAAATTCCCACACAAATTTGGTACTTAACACACTGTGAATTAGAGTAAATGATCTCATTGTGCCATGTTAGTATTTTAGTGTTTAATTTATGGTGCCTATTAAAGCCTTAATTAAAAACATTAAACTAATTATATTACTTATCCCTTAGTTTTTTTTTTTCTGTATAATCACTGTTGGGACAGAATAACTTCCTCAAGGCATGATAAAAGATAAATGAAAGAAAGATAATAGTGCAAGATATAAAATACCCAAATAATTAGGTTTCAAACTTCAAATTTAAGATTTCATTCTCATCTTGGCATTTAATTAGAGAAGAAACAAGATGCAATTAAAAGAGTGGTTTTTATTTAGAGACCTGCATTTGCATTCCTGCTTAGTCCCAGGGACTAGCTGGCACCCTCAGCAGGTTCCTTGACCCATTCATGTAAGGGATTCTATGGCTGGTCTGGATTCCCTAATCTACTGTGTATGAAGATCTATTTCTTATGGATGGCTGGAAGGCGTTCATATATGTCCAGGGCTTACTGATGAGTGTTTTTGCTCTTCTGGGTAAAGGCTGCAGATGTTCCATGTGCCCAAGAAGGGAGAGCTCTGTCCCACTACGCATGAGTCTTGGCTTTCCCTGGACAGGGCATCAACTTTCGTAAGAGCAGAATCCTCTTCTTTTATTTATTCCCTTTGCCTGCCTCTCAGTTTCCTCATCAGCGAAATGAGATAACAACCCTCATCTGTCAGGATGATTGTGAGGAGTAGGACCATGCCTGGCACTGATCAGGTGATCAAGAAGTAAATCAATAAGTGATGAGTTCAAGCTTATCACCATATGATTTTCTTAGGGACACATGGTACACCAGGGTTAAGCTTAAGATGCTTGCTGAAACTCACCAGCCCACAACCCACCTTTGGCGAAGGCTCAGTATTCTCTCAGCAGTGGTCTTCCAAAAAGGCCAGCCCACGCAGTAAGTCTTCTGGCACTGCTGCCCGAGCGGGTTCTGCAGAGAATGACCGGTACAGCTGGGCTGCTACCATTGCAGACCTAAAGTAGTCGACTGGAGATCTGGAGCAGTGGTGATGTGCCAATGAACACTTTGGGAGGAAGTGGAAAGTTGAATGGATGGAGTTCCTGCAGGTGCCTCTTTTTCACAGCTGTCTTGAGGTCCCTTTGGAGAAGACGAAGCTGGGCTTACCCATGTCCACCTTCTGACTTACTCAGACGACCGGGACCTGTCCCTTGGCTTGCAAGCATTCAGATAGCCGAAGTGCCTCCCATGTAAGTTTGGGGTTATAAAGGAAGGACAGGATGAGGCTCTGACATACCCTCTCACCTTCCTGTATTTATAGAGGGCAGGAGCTGGATCTTCTGGAAGGTCAGTGAGGTAGTTCTAAAATAAGTCCACAAACTCTTTGAAATGCCTCCCCTTGAATGGTGGACCTAGTCCCCCTCCTGCCCCTGCCTTTGAATATGTGTGGACTTCTGATGAACAGAATGTGGTAGAACTGACAAGCCGTCACTTTTGAGGCCAGGTCATACAGCTTCCTGCTTTCTTCTTTCTTGCTCTTGGAATCCAGTCACCCTATCACCATGCTGTGCAAAACCTTGGGCCACACGCAGAGGGGATGTGTGGCCTTTTCACCTGGTGCCTCAGTTAAGCCCTCAGCCCACAGTCAACTTCAATTACCAGACGTGTGAGTGAAGGAGATTTCAGATCATTCCAGCCCCAAACCTTCTGAGTCTGATAAACCATCCCCTTTGTGCCCTGTCTGTATGCCTGTCCTCCAGAAACAGTGAGAAGTAAGAAACGATTACTATGCTGTAAGCTACCAGTGGTTGGTGTAATTGGTTATGCAGGAACAGAAAACCAGTACAGTGAGTTTGTGGTGACAAGTTAGAGCATCTTTAAAGCAATTCCACAGTTGGACCTACTCACTAACACTTAGACACAGGCTGCAGATGACTGTCAACCGCTTTTTTTCCAAAGGCCATCGGAGAGTCAAGGCAAGAAAAGCGGTTTTCAGTCTGATAAGGGAAAGCAGTGATTCTCAACAGGGTACCATTCCCAGAGGCCATATTGGAAATCTGTGGAAGTGTGGTTGGGGGTGGAGCAATGTGCAAGGCAGTCCTGCAAAAGAAAGAATTAGCTAACGTCCCACACAGCTTTCATATCTTCTTTGCCCCCTGGCTCCTGTTGGATCTGGCCAGCGTGAGGCTCTGAGAAGAGAATGGAGGGTAGAAGGAGAGAGGTCAGGCTACTTCATGTTCTAGTTTCCTCCCTGCCCAGCGGTGGGTTGGCGGTAGCCTGTGCCCATGGCTACCGTGCTGGTGTAGCCAGCTCCACAACTCACTGCGTTCCATCCATCGCTGCTTCCCCTGGAACCTGCAGGAACTTTCGCTAGCCACTTGAGAGC
The DNA here is from genome assembly GCF_002007445.2 of Ailuropoda melanoleuca. Taxonomy (NCBI): domain Eukaryota; kingdom Metazoa; phylum Chordata; class Mammalia; order Carnivora; family Ursidae; genus Ailuropoda; species Ailuropoda melanoleuca. Next base: position 87,527,137 of record NC_048230.1, read on the forward strand.
CTCATCCTTCCCTGATGGGTTCCCGGAAGCCTGCCTGTACTTTCACGAAACACCCTTCACTTCTTCCTTCAAGCGTGCAGTCTGTGTCCTGCTGGGGTGCCCATGGATACTTCGTATGTCCACCATGTCCTTCTTCAGAAGCATATTTGTTCTAACGTTATCCCTGCTTACGTTAAGATTAGTTCGCCATTTCAGTTTTCATATGCAATTAAGTCTGCTGCAGCTTACGTGAGCACTAGTTTTCAGTCTCTCCTCCACCCTTAAATGCCGTCTTTTGTTTTTCTGTCCTTCTCCTCTGGAATGTATTTGGAACTTTTCACTTACTTTTAAATCCAAATGTATTCGTGACAAGTAGGTATAACTTTAACTTCTACACATAAGTATAAGCATTGGCTCTTTTTTCATGTTTTCTAGTGTAGTCGTGATAGAACAACTACATATTGAAATACGTATTACATAGTATCTCTTAATTTTTTAAAAGATTCATTTTATTTATTTGAGAGAGATTGAGAATGAGCAGTGGGAAGAGGTAGAGGGGAGGGAGAGAGAGAAGCAGACTCCCCCTGAGCAGGGAGCCCGACACAGACCTCTCCACCCCAGGACCCGGAGATCATGACCTGAGCCAAAGGCAGACACTTAACCAGCTGAGCCACCCAGGAGCCCCTACGTAGTATTTCTTTATAAACTACTTTTTTCTACTTCTATTATAGCTTGGAATATATACATATACATTTTCATATATATAGTTTGAAATATGTACACACATGATATGTATGAGGTATATGTGATGTGTACATATGTACACATGTATTTAATTATATACATTTATTATCTGTGAATTTCACTTCCAGACAGTAAAGGGGATTTATCCCTTTATAATAGGGAGGTTGTTAGATCTCATAGGGTTGAGGACCTCTGACATAATGGTTCCTCGGTGTTAGAAAAGGATTGAACACAGTGTCCTCCGTGACATTGGCCCTCTCTACCTCACAGATCCCCTGAGCAACCTGGAAGATCTTGTAGCCTTCCAGAGAATGGCTACCCTCCAAGCCATGAAAGGGCCTCCCATGGGCAGGAAGCTTTCATTTGAGCACCTTCCCCCTCAAATCTTCCAGAAGTCTGTTGTGCATTCTGAAACCCACTCAACCACCTGGAAGCCTCCGAATCACTCAAGCTGTAGATTGAAGTCAAATCCTCCTAGGGTGGAAATGCACAATGTGGCTTCCTCAGCCCACATTTACTTGTCCTGTCCTCTGCTTCCCAAGATACTGGGAATACGCACCAACTAGACAAAGCAGTGTAGACAAGGTCATGAGGACCTTCTGAAGTATATTGCTGAGTGCAAGAGTGATCACCCTGGGCCATACCAGTGCCTCTAAGAGAAGACCAGTTAAAACCAGTTGTAAGGAAAACGCATGATTATAACACATCATCCTATACATGGACTGGTATTCTTAATTCTCTTATCCTTTCATGCTCTCATGAAACACCCCCTTCCTTGAGAAAGCTGCTGTTATAATGAAACCAGACAGGGACAAGGTACACCAGAGCAGATCTCACTAAAAACAATCAGACTCTTAACTGCTGCAATAAGTATGGCTCTATAATAGCATCTTCCAAGAAGCTGAGAATATTTTGCAGACATGACCTTATTTAGTTATATGACAAGCCTATCCATAGGTAGTATCATCCCCATTATGTCTTTTTTTTTAAAGATTTTATTTTATTTATTCGATAGAGATAGAGACAGCCAGCGAGAGAGGGAACACAAGCAGGGGGAGTGGGAGAGGAAGACACAGGCTCACAGCGAGGAGCCTGATGTGGGGCTCGATCCCAGAATGCCGGGATCACGCCCTGAGCCGAAGGCAGACGCTTAACCGCTGTGCCACCCAGGCACCCCCATCCCCATTATGTCTTATGCAGTTGGGACCGTCTCAAAATCACCTGGAAAATTGGCCGTAAAGAAGAGACTGGAAACAGTCTTGTACTTTTCACTTTCCTTCCCAACCTGTTAGAGCTTGTGGCTGCAAGGCGTGTGAGACATTTGGGAAAATGCATCTGCATGTTGCCATCCAAACGTGAAAACAGCACTATCAAAGCCTAATCATTTGAAAAATCATGTAAAAATAAAGTAGAAATCGAAAGCATCTCTCTAATGCATTGAGTGTAGAGTTTGAGTTCCACCTGGCCAGGTAACACAAAGCTCTCCTAGCATCTTGTCAAGTGGGATGAGGCATTAGACCTGGGCGACCTTGCACACACCGTAGTTCCTATGTCTGGAAACTTCACTGTAAAAGAATACGGCTAAATCGGAAGACTTTTGGAGCCTTTTTCTTGAGCTCCCACCTGCTTATGCATGAATTTGCTTGATGGGACTGCCTACTTTTTTGGCTGCACTTGGAACCAACTTGTGTCCCCCTTTGTGACATATATCCCAGCATTGCCAGATAATTATCTGAACTTTTTGTGCCAACAGAATGTTGAAGACTTTTCTAGACTCACTACATTGACATGAATAGTTCTTTACTTCATCACCTCCCCAAAAAGACTGAGTGTCCCCCACTTTGAATCCCAGCAACCCAGCTGACACAGTAAGTACTCAATACATGGCTTCCAGCTGTCTATACATTACAGCATTTATCAAACATACAAATATATAACTAATATATCAAATTAATATAAATATAATAGAAATGGATATATTTGTGGGAGATGCATATTTATTTTTTAAAATTAATTTACTTAAATAATCACAATCTAAGATGACATTTTTATTTTTTAAAAAAATATTTCTGAAAAAAAGCTCTTTCTAGGTAAGAAGAAAATGTGTCATTTCATCAATGATATGTAAGCAGGCAAGATAATGAGACCCATTCATATTTTATTTTCAGTAGAATCTTGAACACCGAGGAATTCAAAATGTATCATAGAAGCAAGACTGATTTAGCTTTTTTTAAAAAAAGATTTTGTTTATGTATGTATGTATTTATTTTTTTTAGAGAGAGAGCAAGAGCACACACAAGCAGGGGGAGGGACGGAGGGGAGGGAGAGAGAGAGAGGGAGAAAAGAAGACTCCCTGCTGAGCACAGAGCCGGATGCAGGGCTAGATCTCAGAACCCTGAGATCACAACCTGGGCCGAAACCAAGGGTCGATTGCCCAACCAACTGAGCCACCCAGATGCCCCTTGATTTAGCTTTGTAACATTTTTGAACAGTGAACTGGAAGAAGACACAAAAACATCCATTTAAAATCTGACCCCTTGCCGGAGTCCACCAATCAACTCTAGAATTCTGAACTTCCAATTCCCTGAATTAGGGTTTCTTTTCTTGGTGTCTGTCTTCCTAAAGATGATCACTTTATAGTCAAATGCACAGATCCTTTTATTTCATTTTGTAAAGCCCTAATCCAACAGGAACCCAGAATGTCAAGTGCATGAAACAGGAAAACATTCTGGGGGCACGTTCTGCTTGTTAACACTCGAGAGTTTTCCAGCTCTCTGAGCAGCCAGGGATCTGCCAGGCTACAGCAGTCTCCTCCCTTCTATCTCCGAAGCTCATCAGACTCCGAAGCTCATCAGACGTTGCTCAACGGGCCCTGGAGGCACCTGCCTATCTCACTGTTCTTATCTTTCCATGTCAGGGTTCCAACCAAGTCCTGAGCACTTCGTGAGTGTCAGCTCTTGAGGGCATTAGTTGATAAAATGAGGCCTGGCACCTCTCCTGGGGGAGCTCGTGCCTGCTGGGGGAAAAAGCCAGGAGAAATGTGCTGCACGGCACCGTGATAAGAAACATCAGGGCGGGGGTGCCTGCTGGGTGGCTCAGTCGGTAAAGCGTTGGCCTTTGGCTCAGGTCATGATCCCAGGGTCCTGGGATCGAGCCCCATATCGGGCTGCCTACTCAGGAGCCTCTCCCTCTGCCACTCCCCATGCTTGTGTGCTTTCTTTCTCTCTCTCTCTGTCAAATAAATAAAATCTTAAAAAGAAAAGAAACATCAGGGCAGAGCCTTATAATATGGCCAGGAAAGCCACTCAGGACCAGGAAGGAGGGGACAGGGCTGAGTCTGAGACATGCTGAGCTGGAGGCTTCCGGCACTGGAGACGAGTCCAGAACTCAGAGAAGGGATGGATCTTATATGCTACAGGCAGAGCTTGGTTCTGATTGAAAAGATTGCAGGGTTCTCCTAATCCCGAAACAATGGAGCAGTACACATTCGGAAGGTGGGATAAGAGCGTGAGAGCTAATCTGGCCGCTGAAAACAATGGCACGATGCCAGCCCAGATGGGGATGTCTCCTAGGCTTTAAAAGTTGTTTTCCTTTGTTGAGGGTGTGCGCTAGCAATTTCATTTGCTTGCTTGTTTGTGGTGGTCATCTGGAGATGAGCTGACTGTCTTCTCCCAAGAATGTACTTAATTGCTAGGATCTAAAACAGACTTATTATCCATTGGCATAAAAATTTATGTGTGCCTGCAGGTGAGAAGAGCTGGTGACTAGAAGAAGGGGTAGAAAGAAGGCAATTACAAAATAAGGTAATGAAATAAGTTGCCCTCCTGTTTCTTGCTTCACAGGACTTGATGACACCTACCAGGACAGCTGTTTTATATCGCCGCACAGGGTGTGCACTGAACAAAACTAGGGAGTGCAATTCATATCTTAGACCTTGTAGAAATGGATACCTAGCATGGGAATTTAAAGAAGATGGAAGTAAAATGCCTTAAGGAAGGGCATTTTCTAGAAACTCTCCTATTGAAGATGACTCACTGGTGAGAAATGTAAGAGCAGTAACATATACTCATTTCACCCAGATTATTTGAAGGCTGAGGAAACATGATTCACTCATTCTCTAGCTGCTGGAATCACACTGTGGGTACCAGCCTGAAATTCTGTCTTCAGCCAGAGCAAACACAATTCAAGATATAACCAGTTCTAAAATCTTGTTACTGCTGAATGCAATGATCTTTGGCCAGAATAGAAGGTCCAGACTCCACCTTCTGCTTCCGTGTTGTGGAAGTGGAGAAGGAAGCCAGAAGCTGTCTTGACCTAAGTTCTTTGCTAGGATTCATGTATCAGTTCCTTAAGTGGAAGATGTTTACTTACAGGAACCCATGTCTTAATCCATTCTGGCGGCTGACGCCATAGGCAGAGTGGCTCAAACAATGAACATTTATTTCTCACAGTTCCGGGTGCTGGAAGTCCAAGATCAAGTCATCGGCGGATTCCATGTCTGATGAGAACCCACTTCCTGGGGCTCTCACATGTGTCCTCACGTGGTGGACAGGTGAGGGAACTCTCCGGGATCTCTTTTGTAAGGGCACTAATCCCTTTTATGAGGGCTCTGCCTGCATGACCACATCACCTCCCAAAGGCCCAACCTCCAAATAGTATCATGGGAGATTAGGCTTCAAGGTACAAATTTTGGGGGGGATACAAACATTCCATCTATAGCAGCATATCATCAAGAATACTACAAATGCTATTTTAAGGTCGTTAAATTTAATTCCAAAGAAAGAAAACACAACTTCCATTACACCTTCGCTTGTTTAATTTTTTTTTTAAATTTATTCCCTGGAAATTGTAAGCTCACGAGAAGGTAGACGCTGTCTTGTTTATCGCCAAATCCTTAGTGCCTAGAACAGTGCCAGGCACATAGTAGGTGCTCAGTTCAATTTGATGTTTACATTTTTGCTGACTCAGCAAATTGAAACTAAGTTTTGAAAGACTTTAGTCAGGATGAAAAGAAATCAGGCCAATTTCAAACCATAATGATAATCACATTGATGACTGTGGTGAACATTTACAGAGCGGTGACTATGTTCCCAGCCACTGTTCTAATGGCTCAAGTATTTGGACTCGTGGAATCCTCATGACCCACTGAAGGCAGAATAAGAAATTTCCCCCAAATCAGCAAGTTGGTGATTTAATTCCAGAGCCTGTGCTGTTCACAGTAGGTGCCTTAGCTACCATGATTAGTGTGAACACTAACATCCTTCCACACACTTGTACTCCCCCTGAGACTGAGAAATACAAACTGAGCTGGCTGTCTTGTCTTTCTTTCCAGAATGTTTTCTCTGTACGTTGAACTCATTGAACAGTTTCTCAATTACCCCATTTTGCTGGTGGGAAAATTCCCGAATAGATAGCAGACTTTCTACTCCATGAGCAATTTCTTTTGAATATTACCTGGTGTTTGTAAGGGCCACACCTGCGGTTAGCTCAAATATGCCTGTGCATTCCGACACCCGAGACCCTATTTCAGCCCACCATCTTAAAATGCTCACACAGTATAGGTTTTAATGGGGGCAAGGACTTTGTTTTGTTAACGCTGTAAACAAACAGAGGTAGCCACAAAGTAGACCACCAATAAACATGAATTCATGTTCTGAGAACCTTGGGGCATTATGTGAACTCCACAACCCGACCCCCACCCCCAAAAAGACTAGCTCTATTACCTATCTCTGCTTAATTTTAGAGCAGTAAATTGCCCTACAACTATAAAAATAGGAGTCCTTGTTTCCATCTTTTTCAATAATATCCAGACTTAAAATACAATGAAATGTTTCAGTCTCACAAATACTTGGAAAGATACAAAAATCAACGGATTCCTCTGAGGCCTTGGCTAGCCGTGCTGTTCAGAGAGAAGGCTAGCCTCTGGACAACTGAACCCTGAATTTTGAGAAGTTGGCCGGCTCCCATTGTTCCCCCCACCCCATCCCCAGGAGTGCCTGAAGGGAAGGGAAGGGAATGAATCGCCGGGTTTAGGGCGCCCCCTGCTGTTCAGCGCTGCCGCTGGGAGAACGGGGCGGGCCTTTCCGTGGATAAGCAGCTTGGGTGAGAAGGTCGGAGAACCATCTATTTCATTTATGGAAAGGACCTCAGAGGCGACTAGTTCAAACCCACATATTACAGATGGGGAAACTGAGGCCCAAGGAGGTCAAATGTCTCACCCCCGGGCACCCAGCTGGTTAAATCTCTTAAAGGGGAAGAAGCTGGGCTCCCCTACCTATGCCTCCCACAGAGGGAAATTGAACTTGGAACTCGTCTCTTCTGCCTTTTTAAAAATTTAGACGTGTCATAAAAATGAGTTGCTGAAATCCAGCCAACAAAAATGTGACATTAATGAGGATCTCACACTTAAAGGAGCAGCAGTAAATGGATTATTACGAGCACAGAATCCAGTTTAATACAGACCCAAGAAGAAGCCATCATGAGAATTACAGGGTAATTGATGGAATGTAAACGATGTGAATTTTTACAGAATAAAAATAGTTCACAAAAATTGAGTGTCGGGGGAGTTTATTTACATGCTGATTTCCACACTTCTCACAGCACATCAACAGGTACTGCCTAAAAATATGTACTTTAAAAAAATAGTTGCTTTATGTTTTTCATGATCTTTTCTTTATCTTTAGAAGAATAACTTAGGGGTGCCTGGGTGGCTCAGTTGGTTAGGCATCTGCCTTTGGCTCAGGGTGTGATCTTAGGGTCCTGGGACTGAGCCCCACTTCCGGCTCCCTCCTCACCCCGAGTCAGGTTCCCTGAGTCAGTCTCCCTACTCACCTAGGAGTCGGCTTCTCCCACCCCTCCCCTCCCTCACCCCCCCCCTTGTGCTCTCATTCTCTCTCCCCCAAAGAAATAAACAAAATCTTAAAAAAAAAAAAAAAAGGAAAACTTAAAGGAGAAGGGTCCTATTATAAATGTTTAGCTGGTATTCAAAGTTCATTTAGATTTGTTTAATTCATCCTTTTTCTCTAAATTCAAAAAATCTAATTTAATATGTTTAACTTAAATAAATCATTAAAATAGCATGACTAAAGGCACCTGGGTGGCTCAGTTGGTTAAGCACCTGCCTTCAGCTCTGGTCATGATCCTGGGGTCCTGGGATCAGGCCCCACGTCAGGCTCTCTGCTTGGGGGGGAGGTCTGCTTCTCCCTCTGCCTGCTGCTCCCCCTGCTTGTTCTCACTTGTTCTCTCTCTCTCTGACAAATAAATAAATAAAACCTTTAAAAAAAATAGCATGACTAATACAATCCCGATTTTGTATGACTATAGCCAAGAAGTTAAGAGTCTGAATTCTTTTTTTTCATTTAAATTCAACTAATTAACATAATGTGTTATTGATTTCAGAGGCAGAAGTCAGTGATTCATCAGTCTTATATAATACCCAGTGCTCCTTACATCACCCAGTTACCCAATGCCCCCACCTCCCTCCCCTCCAGCAACCCTGTTTGTTTCTTACGATTAAGAGTCTCTTATGGTTTTTCTTCCTCTGATTTCATCTTGTTTTATTTTTTCCTCTCTCTCCCTATGATCCCATTTTGTTTCTTAAATTCCACATATAAGTGAGATCATATGATAGTTGTCTTTCTCTGATTGACTTATTTCATTTAGCATAATGCCCTCCAGTTCCATCCGCGTCATTACAAATGGCAAGATTTCCTTTTTTGATGACTGTGTAATATTCTTGTGTGTGTGTGTGTGTGTGTGTGTGTGTGTGTGTGTGTGTATACCACATCTTGTTTATCCATTCATCTGTCGATGGACATCTGGGCTCTTTCCAAAGTCTGGCTATTATGAACACTGCTGCTATAAACATTGTGGTGCAGGTGACCCTTTGGATCACTACATTTCTATTTTTAGGGTTAAATACACAGTGGTGCAATTTCTGGGTCGTAGGGTAGCTCTATTTTCAAGAGTCTTTTTGAGGAATCAAGAGTCTGGATTCTTGACTCAGATTGCTAATGAATGAAGGTTGTTCATTTTCTCTGAGTTCAGCTGTAAAATGAGATTAATAGTCCCTAAATTTTGGGTTTACAGGTAATCCGTGTAAAGTTCTTAGTACAGGGTTCAAATGTTAGCTATAACTATCTCTCCTTCCAGCTCTGTTGTTCATATCTGTAATGATATTCACCAAATATTAATGATAGTTGTTTCTGGATGACAGGATTTGGGGTGATTTCTTTCTTTTTCAAGCAGTTCTGTATGGCCCTGTGTTTGGGTGTTTTTTCCTTTTTTACAATGAATGACACAAAGCTGTCCCTTAACGAGTAAAAAATATATATACATTTTTTAAAGTTAAGAATGACTGATCATAAATTTATTGTACCCATTTCTTATGATTTATACCTTCCACTTCCTACCATGTGAACTATTCGCATATTCAGTATGTGATTTAAAATAAATCACCCATTATTTTTGCATCTCAAGGGCTCCCCGTGAATGGTTCTCCTTACACACTAATGAGACACTTGCCTATTTGTAGCCTAGATATTTCATTCATTATTTTTTTCCATAGGCCTCACATTTTGAAGGTTTTTAATATACCAAACAGTGCACACATTTAGAGGGAAAAATGTATCTTCTGGCTTCTAAAAGCATAGATACAACTACCACGTATGAAATGCTATGCTACTGACTGGTATTATCACATGAAATCAGATGTGTAAAACCCTTAAAATGGTGGCTGAGACAGAGCGAACTTTCTGGAAACGTTAGCTCTTATGATTACATAATAACAGCCCAAACTAAGGGGTCTAAAAGCGATTTCTGTCAGTCTGGGCTGCCTTGTGGAAAATTAATGTATCACTGCTACTTGACATTTTGAAATATTAAAAATAGTAAGTGTTCGGGGCGCCTGGGTGGCTCAGTCGTTAAGCGTCTGCCTTCGGCTCAGGGCATGATCCCGGAGTCCTGGGATCGAGCCCCACATCAGGCTCCTCCGCTATGAGCCTGCTTCTTCCTCTCCCACTCCCCCTGCTTGTGTTCCTTCTCTCATTGGCTGTCTCTCTCTCTGTCAAATAAATAAAATCTTTAAAAAAAATAAATAAAAATAGTAAGTGTTCAAAGGTGACCCTGAGGATACACTGAGGCCTAGGAGCCCTGACTTTTGTGAGCCATTGAATCTCCCACTCGGGGGGTCGCTTTGCTCTTACATGGGACAATGATGCTCCTTGACTGAATGTGTTGATGTGGGCACCCTGGTGGGAAGTGCAACCTTCCAACCTTTCTTACCACTCAACGAGCAAATGTTTCCTATAAACTAATTTTTGCAGATGTATATCTGAAGTCTGCTTCATGTACAAGTGTTCGCTAAGACCACAGGTTTCTCAAAAAAAAAAAAAAGCTAATTCTATTTCCATGATCTAGGACAGCAATCAATATAAGTGAGATCATATGAGTCAGTCTCCCTACTCACCTAGGGAGTATCTTCTGGCTTCTAAAAGCATAGATACAACTACCTGGAAACGTTAGCTCTTATGATTACATAATAACAGCCCAAACTAAGGGGTCTAAAAGCGATTTCTGTCAGTCTGGGCTGCCTTGTGGAAAATTAATGTATCACTGCTACTTGACATTTTGAAATATTAAAAATAGTAAGTATTCGGGGCGCCTGGGTGGCTCTAGCGATTGTCTCTGAGGCTATAGCGATGGAAATTGTTTGTGTGAAATTGTTTGTGTGAAAATTCTGTTTGTGTGAACTCCTGGGGATATATCTTTAAGAAGCCGAGGGAACTGGCTGATGGCACAGTCAACACCACCGGGCTGAATGGTTGGAAATCCCTCATTCCTTGTCATCACCAGCCTAAGAAGACCCTATCAGGATCATGAGCAAAATATTCCTCCGAAATGTGATTTTAATAACAGCCCAAACTAAGGGGTGATTTTAATAACAGCGATTGTCTCTGAGGCTATAGCGATGAAAATTGACTAGGAAAGGACAAGAAGAATTTTTTCTGGAGTGATGGGAACATTCTACGTCTGGAGAACAGTTTGGGGCATCTGTGTTTGTGAAAATTTATTAAATGGTACACCTAAGATTTGCACATTTCATTGTAAGTCAATTTTACTTAAAGAAAAGGACGGTAAACAAATATTGAACTCTAGTTAATGATATGCATGCAGACGTGTTTAGAGGTGAAGTGACTAATATCTGGAAATTTGTAATGCATTAAAAATTTAGAGGGACTGATGGATGACAGAGAGGTGTGTGACAAAAGCATATGGTAAAATGCTAACTGCAGTGGGCATCTGGATATTCATTGCACAATTGTCCCAACTTTCATGTTAGGAAATTTTCATAATAAAATATTGAGAGGGAGAGAACTAAGGTAGGTTTAATCATTTATTATCTTTAAATATAATGTTACTCCAGCATGTTTCATTCTCAAGATTCTACTTTGGTTTTGTTAAGATTTGTTTGTTTATTTATTTATTTGAAAAGAGCACAGAGGGAGAGGGAGAAGTAGACTCCCCACTGAGCAGAGAGCCTGATAAGGAGCTCGATCCCAGGACCCCAAGATCACAACCTGAGCCGAAGGCAGATGCTTAACCAACTGACTGAGCCACCCAGGCGCCCCGTTAAGATTCTACTTTGTAAAAGGGCACTTATTACAGCTCTAAACAAAGAAGTCTGCAGAGCCGAAGCCTAATACCTCGGTGGTCCTTTTCTTTACTCCCCTGGCTGGATGGGAACTCCTTGCAGACACATCCTTCTTCCCCTCAGTCTGTGCTGCTGGAGGTGGGGAGTGCCACAGCGTTTTCAAGAGCTCCGTGAACGGTGCATGGTGGGCACTTCATTCAGGTGTGATCGGAGCAGGGCTTGGGAGCCAGACGGGTTCAGATTTGGCTTGCACATCTTACCTGCTGCCACCAGCCTTGAGCTTCCGTGTCCCCATCTCTAAAAAGGGAGTAATCTCCGTTTGGCTGCACTGAGGCTTCAGTGAGATGATGTAGGTGGAGCCCAGTATCTGGCTCCTGAGAATAGCTTTAAAAAAGTAGCCCATACCCAAGGTTGAGCCACGCGTGGGTCATCAAGCCCTCAAGGAATACTGGGGACAAAAACTCCAAAGGGTTTGGTGGTGGTGGTCATGGTGGTGACTGTTCATGCTCATGGAGACTGAGATATCTTGTGATTCCACTGCTCCTTCTGTAGCTTGCCTTATCCACACCCTCCCTGTGATTACGACATGCCTCCTGGGGACTGACAGCTCTGAGTGTGGGCCCCGACCAGGAGCATCTCCTTTGCTGGGGAGCTCAGGTCCCTGGGTCACAATCTGCATCTTATCAGAACCGCCAGGATATTCACCTTTGAGAAGCTCTAGTCTACATCAGATGGGATTTCTGGTGACTCCCAGTTGCCCATTGATGATAACTCTCATTTGTCCTTAGCCGAGCTACCCCCGTCCTTTACTGTCTTCATCTTACTTCTTATGGCCCCATATCTCTTCACTCTTCAGAACCTACTCTTCACTGCTGCTGCATTATTGTCATTTTAAAAAAATCTGATCATGACACTCTTTTTTAACTATGAATATGATAAAAAAATTAATTCATTAAAGGACAATTGGCTTTTATGAAAATACTAAATATATGAGTACATGGGTGCATTATTGAAATAAAAATTACCACATTGATAAAGTTCTTTTCTCCATAATTAAGTTTTCTATTGTTACGATTTTTATAGGCTCACCAATGTTCAAGATTGAGTCTAGACACCTTTGCTGGGGAGATGAGGAAATCCATGGAGCCCCAGCCTCCCTCACCAGCCTTGCCTCCTGCACCCCCACCACCCCCAAGCCCTCACAGCTCTCTGCACCTCTAAAGAGATCTGGTGACTGGGATCAGGGCTGTGCACATCCATCTCTCACTGCTACCTGGAAATACTACTTTTTTTTTTAAAGATTTTATTTATTTATTTGACAGAGATAGAGACAGCCAGCGAGAGAGGGAACACAAGCAGGGGGAGTGGGAGAGGAAGAAGCAGGCTCCCAGCGGAGGAGCCCGACGTGGGGCTCGATCCCGTAACGCCGGGATCACGCCCTGAGCCGAAGGCAGACGCTTAACCGCTGTGCCACCCAGGCACCCCTAGAAATACTTCTTTTTAAAATAGAACTCTAGGGGCACCTGCATGGCTCAGTCTGCCTTCAGCTCAGGTCGTGATCCCAGGGTCCTGGGATTGAGCTCCCTCCTCAGCTCCCTGCTCAACAGGCAGTCTGCTTCTCCCTCTCCTTCTCCCCTAGCTAGTGCTCATGCTCTCTCTCTCTCAAATAAATAAATAAATAAATAAATAAATAAATAAATAAAGTCTTTAAAAAACAATAAAATAGGGGCGCCTGGGTGGCACAGTGGTCGAGCGTCTGCCTTCGGCTCAGGGCATGATCCCGGCGTTATGGGATCGAGCCCCACATCAGGCTCCTCCACTGGGAGCCTGCTTCTTCCTCTCCCACTCCTCCTGCTTGTGTTCCCTCTCTTGCTGGCTGTCTCTATCTCTTTCAAATGAATAAATAAAAATCTAAAAATAAAAAATAAAACAATAAAACAATAAAATAGCGTTCTATTCCAATGCCTACTGACAACTAGACAATATGAAAGGAGTGTAGGCATAGGAAAATCGTCACTTTGTAACCATCAGAGTAAAGACTGGCTTAGGCAAGAGTCATTAACGGATATATGTTCTTGAAGTGTCTCCCCACAGATGGTCTTAGGTAAGAGAGAAAGAAGTGTAACTGTACAAGGCAGAATCAGATGCTACCTAATGTAGGATACATTAGGATACAACCTACACATGTCAGCTCTCAACCTGAATCTAATCTGTAGGAACTCCTTCAGCAAGAAACGTTCACCTACCAAAAAGAAGGCCCCTCTTCTTCAAGATGCAATTGTCATAAAAGACAAAAACAAAAACAAAACTGAGAAATATTCCAGATTTAAGGAAAGGAGGGACATGACAACTAAAGGTAAAGTCCTAGCCTGGATTCTGTACTAGAGTGGGGGAAATGTACAAAACACATCATCCGGTTGATTGTCAAATTTGAATATGCATGGTAGGTTCTGTAAAAGTATCACATCAGTGTTAGATGTACTGAACCTGATAATTACTGTGGTCATAGAAGAGAATGTCCTTACTCTTGGGAAATGCATGCTGACATACCAACCCACGAATGATTCAGGGGAAATGCGGGTGTGTATGCCTGTGCGTTTGTGTGTGTGTGTGTGTGTGTACACAGAGGGCTTTTTTTTTTTTAAAGATGTTTATTTCAGTGGGAGAGAGTGCAACAGAGGAGGGGCACAGGAAGAGGGAGAGACAAACTCAAGCACACTCCACCCTTAGCCTCATGCAGGCTAGCTGGTCCCACAACCCTGAGATCAGACCCGAGCCAAAACCAAGAGTCAGATGCTTAACTGACTTTGCCACCCAGGGGCCCTGCCCTTGTGTTTCTTTTTGCTACTTTTTCCTAACTTGGGTTGAAGCTTTTGTTTTCTTACTTTTTAAATTTTTTTCTTTCCGTAATATAATTATTTATTTATTTATTTAAAGATTTTATTTATTTATTTGACAGGCAGTGAGAAAGGGAACACAAGCAGGGGGAGCAGCAGGCAGAGGGAGAGGGAGAAGCAGCCTTCCCACTGAGCAGGGAGACCGGTGTGGGGCTCGATCCCAGAATGCTGGGATCATGACCTAAGCCGAAGGCAGACGTTTAACAACTGAGCCACCCTGGCGCCCCTGTAATATAATCTTTTAAATCAGTGAATTTGCTATGATCAGAATTCTGGCTTTCATATATTGTTTCTAATGTAAAACAAAAATGACTGGGGCTTAAGAAAGAGGCTTAGTTTATTATATGGTCCACGGAAAAAGTTTCCTAAGTTGTTCATTAATGCGGAAATTTCACGTCTTAGAATGCTCAAAAGTAGAAAGCATTCATTGTGGCTGTGTTCATTGAGGACTGAAAGCTAGCACTCTGGACAGGTTGGAATGAATCCATAAAACTGCTACATGATGGATTAAAAGAGGGTCCATTTTTCAGAGGTCAGGAAAAATTGAGTTAAATCCAGGAAGTTTTTGGCCTAATGGGGTCATTCAAAGTTCATGGTTCTTAACAGATTTAGCTGAAAAGAGACAGCATCTAGTTATCTTCTAGGTAAGTGCTGCTGTAAAATATTTTCCTTTTATTGTCCCTCCTTTAGGTCCTTTCTCTTCCTAAAATGATGGGATGACCATGCAAATACATAATAGCCAAATGATCACGTTTTCAGCTCTACACCTCCATTCTGTTTTCAGAGTCATTCTCATAGAATTTGTTTTTATCCGAGCTGCTTCAATTTCCTTTTGATATAAAATCATCTGTGGTTCAAACCAATAGGTTGGTAGCTCTGCCGATGTGCTTAATACTTTACAATACTTTAACAATACACTCGACGGAAGCAACCATTGGGAACAAGTACAATAGCCTAACTAAGACTTGTAAAGGATCCTTCAACCAACTTCCTGTTTGGCCAAACCAAGTCATGTAAAAGAAACTTTGGTGGTGGAGTTTGTCCTGCCTGGGATAACCAATCGGCTTGCTCTTGAACTTTATTACTCAGTAACATGTACCTGAATACAACCAGAAATGATGGTCGCCACACAAATGCCAACTTGTCTGGTACATAAATATCCCAAAGTGATTCTCTTGTTCAGCATCTTTGCAGCAAGTGATTTAAGGTTTTTCTGTTATATGTATAGTAGACAAATTATGGGCCATGACTGTCATCATAAGAGACAGGTTCCACATGTATCCTACTAAGTTCAAGTGCTCAAAACAAAGGGAGGAAGCTGGACACAAAGCAGTGGAAATAGCTGTCCCCCAGAAAGATTACACTTCCTCCTGGGAAGTCTGCACTTCTACAGGCACGTTGATGAGAGAAGATTATGTCATTGGAGATCTGGGTAAGGAGTGTATATATATTAAACTAAATAATGACATAAAACCATTCCTCAGGGGCAGACTCTTTCCTCTCTCCAAAGCTGACATTATCCCATGATCATACCTTGGCATTAATACATCAAGCCTGGAGGGGTCAAACGAATAAATTTGAATCATTCTGTAACTATTTCTCAGATGTCAGGAATTTAACAAAATATGTGTAAGGTAATAATTTAAAGGTGTAATTAATTAAACCAGAATAAGGACATTGATTAACTAGCTGAATGTAATAAGTATTATTAGTTATGTCCTGTAATCTAACATCCGCACAATTATATATTACAAGGTTTTACAAAAACCTAAAATATACTATATCTGAAATGTCTGTGTTGTATTGCCAGGGATAATAGTTAACACTAGTCACATACCTTTAAAATTTTCAATCCATTAAACTAACTTATGTCAAAACTGGTTCCTGAACATCGCTAACCTATGAGGTATTTGTGTGTTAAAGAGAAACATAATTAACTTTGTTTATGGTTGAACTTTATCACAATTGCTGCCGAAAACTTTTTTAGGATACCTTAGTAAAATGTTCCTGACAAGCATTTCAGAGAAAGAATGACAAACCCAACACTTACTAAATTCCTTATACAACCATGGCCTTACTAATTCTTTATGGAGGTGTAATTGGTATACAGAAAACTGCTTGTGATTAATATATACAATTTGGCGAATTTGGACATGTGTATACACTCATGCTACTATCCCCACAATCCAGGTAATGAACATATCCATCATCTGTTTCCTTGTGCTCCTTTGTATGTGTGGCAAGAACACTGAACATTAGATCTACTCTCAACAAGTTTTTAAGTACACAATATCTTGCTGCTAACTACAGGCACTATGTACCTTGGCAGATTCCTGGAAATTACTTATTTTGTGTGATTGTAACTTTATACCCACTGTACAATTCCCCACATCCCCTTCCCCAAATCCTCTAATAACCGTCATTCTGTTGCCTATTTCCATACTTTTGACTATTTAAAATGCTTTATATAAGAGACATCATGTAGTATTTCTCCTTGGGCAATGGACTTATTTCACTTAGCAGAATGGCTTCTGGGTCCATCTGTGTTGCCACAAATGGTAGTGCTTCCTTCTTAAGGCTGAGTGGCCTGGGGCACCTGGGTGGCTCAGTCATTAAGCATCTGCCTTCAGCTCAGGTCATGATCCCAGCGTTCTGGGATCAAGCCCTGCATCAGGCTCCCTGCTCAGTGAGAAGCCTGCTTCTTCCTCTCCTACTCCCCCTGCTTGTGTTCTCTCTCTCGCTGCCTCTCTGTCAAATAAATAAATAAAATCCTTAAAAAAAAAAAAAGGCTGAGTGACCCTATTGATTCTAACAAAATATTGCTTATATGAAGGATTACTCCTAGAATTAGAATGTCAGAAAAATAAATATAAATTTTGTGATTTAAAGTAGTTACCAGATGAACTTGGCTCTGCTGGCTATGATGGAGTAGCTGGTACCAAACCAATGTTTCCATAAGTAACCCTAACAATGGAGAAAGTATGAAGTAACTGCTTTTAGGCACTGGACCAAAGGTAGCACAAGACTTTGATCCCTGAGAGAGGGGAAACTTATAAGGGGAGTCTCACATTTCCCTGGTTGCCAGGCTTGGGGACAATTTCTTATAGGGTGGTGGGGCCAGAGCATACTGGTCCCCCACTAAAGTGAGGAGACAAAAAAAAAAGACTTCACGGATGATAATAAAGCAGATGAAATGAGTAGCGCAGATCTCTGAGGAGGCAGCTGTGCACAAGGAGCAGAGCCTGTCTTCGGCTGAGGGTGGGCCTTGCCTGTGTGGTGTAGACTACACAAGGATTAACTACACGAGTTGCTATACAGTTGAGAGGACAGAGATACTGGAAGTTGGGCAGGGCTGGCAACAGCAGAAGTTTTGATTCCACCAGAGTGGAGAGACCTCATTAACACCTCAATCATTCAAGTTGAGAAACCAGAGAGGCCATCCCATAGGAGGAAAAACCACATCTTTTTTATTTTCAGGATAACATTTTATTTCAGTGAATTTCTCTCCAACAGTTTTCACCTAATATCTTATAATCTATAACTGTAACAACCCCAAATTTCAAAATTTAAGGTTAGATGAAAACATCTCTTTTCATACATTATTCTTGAATAATAATTTAGCTGGTATATGATTCAAAGTTGAGTTATTACTCCTTAGTATTAAGAAAATATGATTCCATGGATTTTGGTCTTCATTGTTGCTATTGAAATATCTGCTCTCGGTCTAACTGCCATTTCCGCTTCCCCTTCCTTTTTTTTTTTTTAAGTAGGCTCCACACCCACTGTGGAGCCCAATGCAGGGCTTGAACTCATTACCCTGAGATCAAGACCCGAGCTGAGATCGAAAACCAGATGCTTAACTGACTGAGCCACCAGGTACCCCAAATTGCCTTTCTTCATAGCCAAACATTCCTTTCTTTCTTGCTGTTGTTGAGATACATTTTTTTGGTCTCTAAGTACTTATATGTTTAGGCATGGCTTTCCTTTCCTCTTATTTCCTAGTTTTTATTTTATTTCTTTTATTAATTTCCTTTCATGCTGCTAGGGATTAAAAAATAATTTTGGAAAAAATTCACCCTTTATCTCTTTATTATTTCTCCTCCATTACCTATATTGTCTCCTTCTTATTTTATCTTCCATATTCTTTTTTTTTTTTTAAAGATTTTATTTATTTATTTGACAGGGATAGACAGCCAGCGAGAGAGGGAACACAAGCAGGGAGAGTGGGAGAGGAAGAAGCAGGCTCATAGCGGAGGAGCCTGATGTGGGACTCGATCCCAGAACTCCGGGATCACGCCCTGAGCCGAAGGCAGACGCTTAACGACTGAGCCACCCAGGCGCCCCTATCTTCCATATTCTTAACTGCTCCTTAACATTTTTCCCTCTTTGTCTTTCTGTGCTACATTCTGTGTAAATTTGTGGCCCTTATCTTCCACTTGACTAATTATCTCTCAACTATCTAATGTAATGTTTAACCCACCGCTAAGAAAAAGCACATCTTATGGTAAGGTCTTCTTTAAATATGCTCTAACGGAAAATAAAATAAAGATGTAACATTTGCATGGGTGAAAGAACTTGGAATTTGAGTCCTGCCAAGTTAGAGAGGCTTGATAAATACCTTGAACACCCAAATATCTACCCTAACAAAGCATAAGATAAAGCCTGTTCATAACTAAACTGCCTACAAGAACAAAAAACACTCAGAGAAGAGGGACAGAAGAGAATTTAGTCTTGTTAACAAAAAATGTCCAGTATAAAATTGAAAAATTACTGGACATGCAGAGAAACACAGTCAAGAAAAAAAAAAAGCAGTCAACAGAAAAAGATCCTGAGATGGCCCTGTGGTTTTACAACAGTGGTTATAGATATAATAAAAGAACAAATGCACATGATGAGTGAACAGATGGGGGAAATCTTAGCTGAAAGGTAGAAATTATGAAAAAAGAACCAAATGGGAATTCTAGAACTGAAAAGCATAATAGATAAAATCTTAAAATTTACCAGAGGGCCTTAAAAGAGTGAAGATGAAAAAGGTAGTGTCAGTGAACTTGAAAACAGATCATAGAGATTAACCAATCTGACAAACAAAAAAATACTGAAGAAAATTGGACAGAACTTCAGGGAACTGTGGGATAATCAAATGGTCTAACTTATGTATAACTGGAGACCCAAAGGGAGAAGAAATTGAGAAAGGGGTTGAAAAGTATTTAAAGATATGATAGCCACAGTTGCCAAATTCAATGAAAAATACTGGCTTACAGAACAGAGAATCTTAACAAGCCTCAAACTGGATAAATACCAAACAACAACATCAACACAATAGCAAACTATCAATGTCATACTGCTGAAAACTGAAGAAAAAGCAAACCTCCAGCGCAGCAAGAGAGCTAAGAAGCATTATTTACAGGGGACATGAAAGCTGACTTCTCAATGAAATGATAGAGGCCAAAATAAAATGGAAGCACAGCTTTTAAAGTGCTAAAGGAAAATCTGCAACTCAATTCAGTATCCAGCAAAAATAATTTTCACAAATGAAGTCAAAACAAAGACAATTCCAAATAAACCAATACAGAATTTGTTACCTTCAAATCTACACTAAACGTGCTAAAGAATGTTCTTATAGCTACAGGAAATTAACCAGATGGAAAGTCAGATCTACAGAAAAGAATAAAGAGCACTAGAAATGGCACATATATGACTTACTTTTTCTTCTCATAATTTCCCAATGATACAATTGACTCTTTAGATGTAATGCTGTAAGATGGGGGTTCATGATGTATACAAAAGTTAAAGCTGTAACACATACCAAGAAAATGTGGCTTCCTGTCTCCTAACAGGGCACATTAGTGAGTTCCATTTTTTTTTATGTTTCATGTACTGAAAATCATGATCCTGACCAACCTTAATAGGGCAAGTCACTTGCCCATGATCACACAGCCAACTGGAACCAAATACCCCAAACCCAACCTGTTGATTCAGCATACCAAAGTGCAGGTGGGGCAGAGAATCCCTCTGACATTCAGCACACAATTTCTTGGGCAGCCTTGGGCACACAGTCTGGTGCTCATTTAAGATTAGGCCAATTGAAAGTGCATGAACAGAGAAAGACTGTGTAGGCTAGAAAAAGCAAGCCCAGTGGGACAAAGGGTGGTTTCCCAGCAGAGAAAAAAGACAAAGTATGCTAGAAACCCCTCTCGGGTAAAGGATGAAAGTCTGGAAGAAAGCAAGGCCAGGCAGTCTAAACAGTAACCTAGAAAGCCATGAAAACAGCTTCCTCCCTACCACCTCAATGACATCTCCTAATTCCTGACCTGCTGACCATGTCAACTGCACTCAGCACCCTCTGACCTAGAAAGGGGCCCAGCAGTTGTTATGGCCCTTCCTGGAGAGCTCCAGCAAGTGATGAGTTCTGGTTTGCAAAAATGGAATTCCTGCACATATGGAAAGAAAACGACGTAACTAAAATATAGGCTTAAGGTGCCATTTCAGAACTCAGAGCTAAACTGGGTGAGTGAACTCTCAGCAGTGAAGAAGGGGATGAGTAAGGGAAAGGAACCTCAGATCAGCAAAGCAGCACATTAGGTCTACTTCTTGCTGGGTGGATGAAAAAAGTCTTTCCTGCCCAAAGCAAGAGAATATCTAGGAATAGAATCCAGCCTGGGGGGAAAGGCCTGAAGTGTAGTAAACACCCACCCTCCTGCTCCACCATCTACCTATTCTCAACTGTACAAAAAAGCAGACTTCCCTTGGGGGAAAGGGAAATTTGGAAAATTTCCAAAATTTGGAAAAAGCACATTTTTGTAGTCAAGTCCAATCCTAAGGCAAAGGTCAGCTATGCCTGGCAGCTGTAGGAGAAGTTTAAACTAGGTCAGATTTGAAGTTGTAAGGGAAGCCATCAGTACCCAGTGAGACCAGGTTGCTATAGTTCCCTAGCATCGCCTGTCTGTGTAGCACTCGTGCAGGACTCCATAGCGTCCACACCTCCTAGATGAAAGCCGTCGCTGTGGCACCCCTGAACACTATGAAAGCCTGTTATACCAAATAGTTCTCACTCTTTTGCCAGACTTGCCTATGATTCAAAGTGAAGAAGCAAGAAGGCTGCCCTGAGAAAGGTAGGGAAAATGTCTTGAACCTGTTCTTTCTATAACCCTGGTGTGGGGATTCCAAGACCATTAACTCTGGTCTCTATCTAACCAGCATCATTTGTCTGCTGTCTAGGTCCTGGTCTGGCTACTATGGGGTTTCCAAGCAAAGCAAAAATAGAACTCCTAAACTTGAAGTGCTTTAAACTTAGGAAAACTACACATGAAAATAAAACATAAATATAGAATCATAGTCAGATCTGAGTTTTAGGAATTTGGAAAATACTTGATCTAATAGTATTAGACTGAAGGATCTGAGTCCCTCGATTAAATTCTTGTTGCCTAGTGTGGTCTGAGGACAGAGTCGACATCTGGAAGCTTGTTAGAACTAATGACTGAGCTCCACCCCAGTCATGCTGATTCATAATTTGCATGTTTACAAGACCCCGGGTTATATGGATGGACATTTACACCTGAGAAGCACTGGGTTAAATGATCTACCCAGATATGTGGTTCAGTAATAGCAACAACTAACCAAGAATGAAACTTCCTTTTCAAAACAGAATCTGTCCTCTACATTATCAGACGACATTTTCCCTTCTTTGAGTGAAAACAGCTTTATTACAAAATGGATGCCAGGGCCCCACTCTAAACTTATTTCTTGGGGTTGTGCTCAGGCATTTTATTTTTCAAAACTCCCAGGTACAGCCAGGGTCAAAGGAATCTCAAGAAATCGCCACAGACAGATTAGGGAAGGGTTCAGGAAAGAGAGCTGGGAATTTGGTCTTGAAGGATGTGCAGGATTTAGAAGTCAAGGAAGAGGAGGCAAGGTATTCCAGATGAGATAGGGAGTGGGATAGAGTGGGTGGGAAGTACCATAGGGAAAAAGGAGATAGAGAAGAGAGGCCAGGAGTCTTTTTAGAAAGCAGGGAATCCTTGGGATGCCTGGGTGGCTCGGTTGGTTAAGCGTCTGCCTTCGGCTCAGGTCATGATCCCCAGGCTCTTGGATCGAGTCCCACAATGGGCTCCTTGCTCATCGGGGAGCCTGCTTCTTCCTCTTCCTGCAACTCCCACTGCTTGTGCTCTCTGACAAATAAATAAAATCTTTAAAAAAAAAAAAAGAAAGAAAGAAAAACAGGCAATCCAGATTTTTAGATGGAAACTCCTAGTTATTAAATGCTGAGAACTCTTTCAAATATGAACCATAAGGCTGGCCAAACTAAACATCTGTATACCATATGTGAACAGCCACACCACATCCTTGCCTATATGCACAGAAAATCAGCTGGATACAAGACCATTTTTCTTTTGAAAACCTCCCTCACTTAGGCCAGGGCAGTATACCCAGTGACTAAGCCTCTGAGACTCTGACCTCACTTCCTGCTCTCTTCCCACTGGCTTGTGCTTTTCCAACTCTTCCTCTCACCCACTCCCTCAGGGAAGCTCGGGCAGTCTCTTATCCTGGAAGTCTTCCTTGTTTCTCATCTCCAAGGCCCCTGGGATCCCAGCCATCTCTGCCCTTGGCATACAGCAAGCATCACTGGACTTACACACGGACGTCCCTGCATTGTTACTTTAAACCTCCGTGGGTGTTAACAGCTAATTTCTTGGTGAATAAGTCATGGGTGGGGCAGAGAGGAACTGTCAATACCAGGCACTTCTCCAGAGCCAGGGATGAACTGAATTCACTATGAACAAGGCAACGGGGCACAGGAAGGGAATGGATTAATTTTACAAAAGCTAAGAAGAAATTTTAGTAAATTCTCTTTTTTTCTCCCTAGTTCTCCAGGCCACGTGGACGTTTTCTTGGGTCTTCCTAGAGAAGAACGAAATTTCTGAAAGCCTATCTGAGGAAGGTAAAGACAAGTGAGAGGGTGGCCGGGTGTAAACACCCTCCCACGACTTTAGTGGGGCGTATTCTCTAGCTTCTAGATTGGCGTGTTCCTGATGGGCGCCAACGCAACCCTGTTCTCAACCACAGCCCGGAACAAAGACCCAAAGAGCTAAACCGACAGCGGGCTCTACCCCAGCAACTGTCTAAGAGTGAGGTTCCTGTCCCCCAGGAGACAAATGAGAGTTTGCCCAAAACTCTGGGGACTCCAAAAAAGGAAAAAGGTCTCAGACCCCGTAGTGGATATTTCATGTTGAGGGCGTGTGCTCAGAATCCGGGTCTACCTCGCACGGGATGGGAGACCTCAAGAAGATTGCTCTGTGTCTCTCAGCTTCGCTCTCTCCATGGGCCTCAACGGAGTTAAAAGGGCACGTGAGATGGACGAGACCACACCTGCCGATCGCTCACGGAACACGGGACGAAGGTGTGCAACACCACAGCTAGACAACGGCGACCTCACCGCCCCACTACCGCTGACCCTCGCCAATCCCAGAAGACAAAGCAAACCTCCTCTTCATGCGTCATATCCGCCTGTCGGGAGGCGGGCCAGCACCGGATGCGGATGTCGCTGCAGGGGCCACTGGGGAGTGTAGTCTTCGAGGCTGAAGTATTAGAGAAGGGGTCACGGCGGGGCGAGAAGCTTCACATGGGACCCTGTACATGTTTTGTGAACGTGGTTTTAAGAAAAAAATGCCGGGGATCCAGGTGCCACAGTGGTCATTCTCTAATGACAGGGGCACGTTACCCAAAAACGGCTCTCTGGGATGCCAATAGGAGTTGTGGGCTGTCAATGCGCTTCTGGTTGCGCGGAGCATCCTGGGAGGTGTGGTCCCGGCGGCGCACAGAGCATGCTGGGTAGCGTAGTCCCGGCACCCTACAGAAGTAGATCCCCAGCTGGTGGCTGGAGTGACCCCTTGTTCTTCGGTGGCGCTGGTGAGTGAGGCTCCCGCGGGACCCTCGCAGCAGCTGTGCCCTTCCCGGCGCAGCAAGGTACGTCCTAAAATACTGGTCTACGGGCTGAGGCTGGGGACGGTGCAGATGGCGGGGAGAGGAGGTAGTGGTGGGGACACGCTGTCGTGGCTCAGGCCGTGCTCTCCCGGTTGTCTTATTTTGGGGGGTGTGGGCGCGCATCTCTGAGGAACGTGGGTGAAGCTCAGCCGCAAAGCCCAGTGGTGGTGAGTGCTGGGTTTGGACCTTTCGTCCAAGGGTTCCTGCGGGTGGGGACAGGTTCGGCCTTGGCCGAAATAGCGATGTTGAGAGAGGGGGTCGCTCATGTCACAACTCCCCGGGTTTGCGGGGAGTTCAGGAAGTTGGCTTTTGGGGCTGATATTTCCTAGGTGGGGGTGTGGGAGCTGTTCCTGGGGCCGTGCGTCAGGGGTTTTGGTGGGTGGATGTTGATCGTCTTTCTTTTGGGTCCAGCTACCCCTCAGCTTTGCCGAGGCGGGGCGACTGGCAGGCTGGCTTGGCCAGACTTGCCCGAGTTGCACTGGGTGTGGAGTGGCCATTTTGGCGCGATCCTAGGCTCTCAATTTGGCTGGTCGCCCCAGGGTTCCGGCCTTGGAGGAAGAGGTCGGGTTAGGGTGCACTCGTCAAGTTTTTCAAAGGTCCCAAGGATCTTCACTGACCACAGGAATCACAGATTCCCCCATCTGTAGTGTGAACAGGCTTTGGAATTTGAAGGTCCATTTTAAGTTTTTATGATGGAGAAATTTCAGTCAGAAGTAGATAGAACTCCACAGACCCATTACTCAAATTCAGTGCTTATCACCTGATGACCAGTTCTGATTCTTCTCATAATGGATAAACTGAGAATCCTTACAACCCACAGAGATTTGCCATCACCGCCCTTACTGGTTAAGAATATGGCCTCTACAGCCAGATCTCATCCAGGCTCAGTCATTTTATAGCTGTGCCACCTTGGGCAAGAGACAGACCTCTCTGTGTCTCAATATTCTCATCTGTAAAATGAAGATAAGAAATTGTACTTCACTGGGTGAGGAGAATGACGTGAAACTCCTCCAGTGCCTGGAATAGTCGCTGGTATATACTCAATGCCCGATAAGTACTATTCTTATTAACAACAAAGGTGAGAGAGGATCAGCTCAGCTCATGCTCAGTGTCAGTGGCATGTCAGGGCAGGCTGTGTTCCCAGCAAGCTGCCCACAGTCTTTTCTTCTGTGATAGGTCCATTCCTTTAAGGAGGAGGAGGCCCTACCCTACTGGAGCGTGAGGGTTTCCAGTAACTCTTTTGAAACTTTTTTGTTCTTGACCTGCCCCCTGCAGCCCCTTCCTGCCCAGAGAGAACTGCCTGGTGGGTAAAGAGAGGACTCCTGGACTCCTGACAGTCCAGCTTCAGGTGGGGACCCCTTCCCGTTTGCTTGCCAAACCTCGGTGGGTTTCCTTTGCTCACCTTTGACATCTTGCACCCTACAATGTCCCATCTGCAGGAAAACAAGGTGGCAGTTTTTACAGGGACTGTTCTTTAGACCTTGTGTCCTTACTTGTGACCCCTTTGATTTCTCCACGCATCTCTCCTTCAGTATAAACTCTGTTGAGTGATCTCAGATGCGATCCCACTGCAGAGCATTCCTGGATTTCCCCCAGGCAGTACTTCCAGTGTGTCCTTGTCAGCAACAGAACACTCTGCACTGTCAGGACTCTTGGGCTCTCAGGCTGCATTTTGACTCTCCATCTGTCCCACTGGAGTGTGCAGTAGCTCTTTGAGGATTGGGCAGCTCATCCTTCTCTTCTTGAGTCACTGATCCAATACCTGGCACCTGGTTAGACAAGCAGCTGATGTAGTGTGAAGATGCGCATTGTTGTCCTTGCTGGCTGGAAGGGATGTTCACGGCTGGGAGTGGGGGGACACGCTGATTGGAACGGCGTGGGTTCGGCATTGTTGGAATGAGCCCCAAATGACAAGTCAGCGAGTGTGGCCTTGATCTGAGGGCAGGGGGGAGCAGAGGAGTGACATAGTTTCCCCCTCCAGCTGTGGCTCTGTGTCTTTCCTTTCCATCAGAGCTAAGCTTGAAAGAATTGCCTCTGCTGCTGTCTCCATGTCTATCCTTCCTTCATCTTTTAAGATATTCCAGTGAGGCCTTTTCAGCTCTACCCACTGAAAAACATTCTCATCAAGGTTGCACATCCTGTGGCTAATGCCGCAGTCAGTTCTCAGCCACATTTTACATTGTCAAGTCGTACTTCCTTCTCCTTAAAGTACCCTTTCACGTGGTTGCTCCGCATTTCCAGGTTTTCCTCCTACCTCATAGGCCGCTCCTTCTGTCCCTCTTCCCAGCTTCTCTTCTCCCAAACCCCCACTGTTCTTGGACTTCTCATCTTCTCCAGCCACACTGTCTCCATGGTGGCCCTATCTCCTCTCAAGGCCTTAAATGCCATCTCCCTGGGGTTCAGCCTAGACCTATGCCTTTCACCCCAGATTCCAGTCTTCTGCCATCTACTTCGAATTTCCTCTTGGATATGTCTTCGGCATCCCAAACCGAACGTGTCCAACAGCAAACTCTGATCACCTCCCCCAAACATGCTCTACCCCAAGAAAGTATAGGCCATTTTTTCAGGGAGTTTAGCTCTAATAGGGAGCAGAGACATGACATCTCCTTTCTTTAGATTGGTCAGGCTCAAAACCTTGGCCTTTTTATACTCCATCCCCATTAAGCAAATCTGGACTCTAACAGTCTCCGACCTCTGCTGCTTCCACCGTGGCCCAACCACCACCACGTCACCTGGCTCACCTGGATGATCGTAGCTCTTGAATGATATCTTTGCTTCTTCCCTCATCCCCCTAAAGAATATTAGTCAGTACAGCAGCCAGAGGGATCTTTTAAAATGTCAATCAAATCATGTCATACATTTGCTCAAAACCTTCTAGTGGCTTCTTATCTCGGTCAAAGTCAGAACCAGTATCCTACAAAGCTGGGTATGATCTCCCCCCATGTTTACATGTGAACTTTCTGTCTTCCACTCGGTCTCAAGCACAGCACATGAGCAACAGTGAACTCTGTACCTTGACCGTGCACTGGCTCTTGTCTGCGATGCTCAGCATACCAGCCCCAGTGAACTGGCTCTTTTCAGAGCGACCCACTTGGCTCACTCCTTCACATGCTTTAGATGTTTACTCTATCACCTTTTCAGAGAGGCCATGCCTAACTGCTATTTAAAATTCCAAACCCCCCCAATTAAGTAAATAAATGAGTGAATAAATAAATAAATAAAATTCCAGAACCCCACCCTGGTTGTTACTTTTCTCCTTTCCAGCCGCATTGGTCTTCATCTCACTCATCACTTCCTGGTGTACTGTGTGTTTTACTCATTGATTTAGTATGCCCATTTTCCTCCTCTGGACTTCCGTGTCAGTGAGGGCAGATGCTTTTTGTCTTTGTTCACTTTTGTATCCCCAGTGTCTAAAATAGTGCATAGTATCATACAGTAGAAGCTTAATATTTTACTGAATAAGTGAATGATCCAACTGTATGTAGAGCTGATTCTGGAAGGAATGGATGAGGCTGACTGGGATGCTGGGAGAGGGTCTGCAGACCCTACCAGGAGGGAGGGATTATGACTGTTGTCCTCCTCCCCCAGCGGGTATGGGAACGGGGAGGAATTGAGAGAGTTCTCAGAAGTAGAATCAGTCGGCCTTGGTAATGGGCTTGCTGTGGCAAGTGGGGAAGTAGTCCTGGTGCCTGAATAAGGCACGTGGGTGAGAAGGAAGGTGCTTCGGTCACTAAGAAAGTTGAGGAAGGAGAAAGCATAGCATGTCTGGAAGGGTTCTGATTATTGATTGCTGCACAACAAACCGCCCCAAAACTTAGTGGCTTAGAAGAATCAGCATGTTATAATTTCTCACAAGTCTTGGGGTTTACTGGGATCAGCTTTGTGGTTCTTTGGCTCTGTGTGAGTTATAGATCTGGCTGTGGCCACAGTCCCTGGGGACCTTATTCGGGTTGGAACATCAAAGATGGTTCTCTCATATATTTGGCCCTTTCTGGGTTGGCTGGAAGGCTGGGGTCAGCTGAGACAGCTGGGCCTCACTCTCTCCATGTAGTATCAGGGCCTCTGTCTCTGCATGGTCTCCGGCAGAGGAGTTCAACTTCTAACATGGTATCTTAGGCCTCCCTAGAGCATAAGCTCTCTGGCCTTCTTAAGACAAAAGCTGTAACTGGCACAGTATCACTTGGGCCACATTTATTGGGTAAAACAGGAACAAGGCTAACCTGAAGGAGCTGCCAGTGTTTGAAGATGGAATAATTGGAGCAGCCAAATAGTGATGATATTCTGTTATAACCCATGGGATAAGATATGAATCCATACTGATATAAATAATCGAATAAATTTAAAGAATGGGGGGAAAGCGACAGCTCTTGTTTACAGAACAGTTAATGAATTTAGAAATAAAAAGAGAGATAGAAAACTCATCATTTGGTAAACACCACAGTAATAACTATCTTGGACACATCCCACAAATGCATGCTAACATTAGTGAGTGGACATTTGAAGAGAAACAGGGTATTTGTATAATCTCAAAGTATCTCTCCCAAGATATTTATTAATTATAAAAACCCAGCAGACATCGCCTTAACCAAGTGATCAAGATCAAGGTTAATATCATCAGTAATGAGACATATCAGTGTCATCAACTCTTTGATCCAGAGCAATGAGAAGGACATGACATCACTTCTGAGATAATCTAGCCAAAAATGAACTAACCTCCTTCTGATCATGAAAAAAACATCTGACAAACCCAAAATTGAGGGATATTCTTCAAAAGTGTCAAGTTCACGAAAGACGAGAAAAGACAGGAACTGTCACAGATTGGAGGAAATTAAACATACCTGGCAACTAAATACAATATGGGAACTTCATTTGAATCCTGGACCAGAAAAAGGACATTAGTGGAAAAACCAACAACATTTGATCAAGGACTGTGCTTTGGTCAATGCCAATTTCCTGTTTTTGATCATTGTACTATGGTTTTCTAAGATGTTAACATTAGAGAAAGCTGGATGAAGGTTTTATGAGAATTGATATTTTTGCAACTTCTCTGTAAGACTAAAATTAGTTCAAAATAAAAAGTTTTAATCCATCAATCCTACATTCTTGAGTTTTGGTTTTTGTTTTTTTTTTTAAGTAAGGAATGGGTGTTGAGTTTTGTTAAAGAATATTTCAGCATGCATAAAAACACTTGGATTTTCTCGTTAGATCTGTTGATTAATACGGTGTATTATAGTAATGGATTTCCTAATATTGCACCAATCTTGAATTTCTGGGAATCCCACTTTGTCTTGGTGAAATATTTTCTTATTGTCATGTTGGAGTATCTTAGCTGATAATTCTACAATTTTCTTCAATATTCATAAGTGCTAATGGTCTTAAATTCTCAGTTTTTTTGAACTGCCATCAAGTTTAGATGTCAACATTAGAGTTGCTTTATAAAAAGAATAAGGAAGTTCCCTTCATTTTTCAGGGCTCTGGGACAGTATTTAGAGCAGTGGGACTTAACTGGTTTGAAAGTTTGGTGAAATTCCCTTGTGACCATCTAGGGTCAGTTACATTTCCTTAGAAGTTATGCATTTCATCTAGGTATACAAATTTTTTAATAGAGGTCTGAAAAATACTCTTACCTGGCTTTTTAAAAAATGTATTTTGGTGATTCAGTAGTTTTTTCCCCTTTGTTGTTTCCGATTTTCAATATTTATGCTTTCTCTTCTTACATTAGCCATGTT
Organism: Ailuropoda melanoleuca; assembly: GCF_002007445.2. NCBI lineage: Eukaryota > Metazoa > Chordata > Mammalia > Carnivora > Ursidae > Ailuropoda > Ailuropoda melanoleuca. Next base: position 87,557,118 of record NC_048230.1, read on the forward strand.
TCACTAATTTTTTACAAAAATTAGGATTTCACTTATTACACTCTTTTCTGCTCATTAATTTCTGTTCTTTATTAAAATATCCAAAGCTGTACATTTCCCTCACCTCACCATTTTAAATGGATCCCACACATCCACAATGTTTTCATTATTATTTTTAGAAATTCCGTGACTTCATTTGTGTTTTCCCCTCTAACTCTCACCTAATGCAACATTCAGTAAACCTTTTCTACTTTCCCCTTCCCTTGTCTCTTCTCCCATTTTAGTGGCATTTCTACTTTATCAGGACACATGCCATATACCATTAGTATACATTTTTCTTCCCTGCTCTCTTACCCACCGTGTAGTGCTAGAACTACGATTATGTGTATTAAATGGTCACCATCAGTTCTTTACCTGGTTTCCCTTTCCTGTCTTACCATGTTTAATATTCGTCTTCCAGTAGATTCCTCACAGAGAGCTCATGGCTATAGAATTCCCCAAGCTCTTGCATGTGTAAAACTGGTTTCCTGTAGGCTTCTTACTTGAAGAATCCCTTGGATGATCATGAAATCTTTGGCTCATAATGTCTTTCCTTTAAGTTTCTGGTAAATGTAGCTCCGCTGTTGCCTTGCGTTGAATGACTTTTTTTCATACATTTTTAATGTGGTAAAATATATATAATGCAAAACTTACATTTTAACCATTTTAATGTATAGTTCAGCAGCATTAACTATATTCACGTTGTTGTACAACCACCCCACTCTCCATCTCCAGAACTTTTTTCGTCTTTCCAAACTGAAACTCTGTACCCATTAAATATTAACTCCCTATTTCCCCTTCCCCTAAGTCCCTCTCAACTGTCCTTCTACTTCTGTCCGTGTGAATGTGATTACTCCAAGTACCTCATGTATGTGGAATCATACAATATTTGTATTTTTGTGTCTGATTTATTTCACTTAGTCTAATGTCTTCATGCTTAAACTATATTGTACCATGTGTCAGAATTTCCTCTTTATATCTCTGTGTGTGTGATTTTGTTTATCCATTCATCTGTTGATGGACACTGGGTTGTTTCCATGTTTTAGCTATTATGAATACTGCTATAAACATAAGTATACAAATATCTGTTCTAGTCCCTGCTTTCAGTTCTTTTGGGATATCTCCAGAAGTGGAATTGGTAGATTATATGATAATTCTATTTTTAATTTTTTGAACAACCACTATACTGTTCTCCATAGTGGCTGCACCATTTTATATTCTGAGCAGTGCACGAGGGTTGAGTGATGATTTTGATAATTATGATGGAAGTCTGGTATATTTTTTGCTTACGATCACTAAGGATTCTTGTTCTTTAAAGGCCTGATAGCTTTTCTAGTAGATATCTTAAAGTGGGTGGTTGTGAGTAAACTTCCCTGGTACTCTGTAGGTCCTTTCATATTTAGATTTAGGTCATCTATTCTTGAAGTTTTCCTGGACTATAATTTTAAATATTGTTTCCTTTTTTTGTTTTCCTCTTCAGGAACTACAGTTATATGGGTAATATTCCTTTTTTTGTCTGATTTCCATTTCAACCACTTTCTCTCTAGCCCATCCTTTATTTCATTTTTATTCTCTCAAGTGGTTTTCCTGCTATGCTTCAGTGCCCATCCTGTTTTCATTTCAATCTATTCTTTGCTGTCTTGTAACTTAGTTTCATTTCTTTCTGAAGTTCAGTCAACACTCATTTTGTTTCTTTTTTTTTCTTTTTCTTTTTTCTTTTTTTGCTCATTTCTGTTCTTAGCTTTTGGATTTTGTTTCCAGTTTTGTTAAAATATAATTGATGTGTAACATTGTATTCGTTTAAGGTGTGCAACCTAGTGATTTGATACATGTATATGTTGGGAAATGATTATCACAATAAGTTTAAGTCTATCCAATTTCCTCAACATAGTTAGAAATTTGAATTTTGCTTCAAGATGATTTCTGATATGCCCAAATGTTTGAAAATATTGAATTCAGCTTGTAGTGTTTTGTTACAGCTTTTTCTCTGTCGCTGTTTTTTCTTTTTCCTTTTTTTCTTTCTTTCTTTCTTTTTTTTTTTTTTTTTTTTTTTTTTTTTTTTTTTTTTTTTTTTTTTTAGAAATTTTTTTAGCTAACCCTGGATTCTCAATTTCTCTTTTGGTTTTCTATAGAGGAGGACTACACATCTGCATTTCTGTAGACAACTGCCAGATTCTCATGTTTTTGAAGTTTCCTAGTTCAGGGAAACTCTTCTGTTAGTGTAACTAATATGATTGCTGGATTGGAGGAGGAGGAGAGATTGTGTATTTTATTTTTTTAATTATCTTCTGTTTTGCAGGACCCTGTATTTCCCCCTTGCTTATTTTTCCCTTTACCTTGGAGTTTCCAAGAGGTCCCTTTTCCTTGCTTGCAATCCCCTTTTCCCCTGGAGCTTCCCCTTTCCAAGACTTCCAGTGCTCATTCTGCCTATGCTTTTAAGTCCCTTCCCCGTACTAAGTGCTCTGACTTATCAGTACACCTTTTCAGCATTTTCTCATGTATGGTAACTTTTCTTTTCTGATGGTTGTTTCCTATCAACTTTAAATTCGCTATTAGTACCTCTCTTCTTTTATGTAGTTTCCCCCCCGAGTTGCTCTCGTACTCTCTGATGGCTTCACGTAGGAAGTAAAGGAGATAGCTCACTGGTTTCATGTTTAATGCTTTTTTTTCAATATTTTTTAATTTTTTGCTTTTTTTATATAGGTAATTTATTCACAGGTAATTTGAAGTTAGAATATTCTCTGTCTAGGGGCGCCTGGGTGGCACAGTCGTTAAGCGTCTGTCTTCGGCTCAGGGCGTGATCCCGGTGTTCTGGGATCGAGCCCCACATCAGGCTCCTCCGCTAGGAGCCTGTTTCTTCCTCTCACACTCCCCCTGCTTGTGTTCCCTCTCTCTCGCTGGCTGTCTGTCTCTGTCAAATAAATAAATAAAATCTTTTTTTTAAAAAAAGAATATTCTCTGTCTAGTTATGCTGAAAGGATGTGTGTTTTGTATAAATGACCTGTGTTTCAGTAGAAGCTTACCTAAGGTATTTAGCAGACTTTGACTTGATTGGACTCAAGCTCTAAACTCAGTCGTACCTGTGAACAGTAGCAGAAACCTGCACAGCTCCATTCACCTTCCATCCCTTGTTAGCCACCTGAGTTTTTCCTGGTCTTGCCTTATGTATTCAGCCAAAGTATCCAAACAACTTTAGGAGGTGTTTGTGTGTAGAGTTGATTCTCCATCCTTAGTTGCTCCCACTTTTCTAGGATTTTGCCATACAGTTTCCAGGAAGTCTCTTGATCTGTTCCTCATGTGCCACATGGACAGGGGAATGCCCTCGGTTGAAAAATGAGTTGAATACAGGTCTCACCCAGTGTGTGTCCCTTCTTTCAAGGGTTGTACCCCCTCCGGTTTCTTGCTGCTTTTGGTTGCAGTGTCTTCAAATAGTTGTTTTTTATGTTTCGATTAGGGTGTATAGTTATTAGTAAGAGGGTTAGTTTGATACAAGCTGTTCTCAGTATCAGAATCTGATGCCACTGGTTCTTAATTTATTGTTTCTTGTCCTTTTAAAAAACATTTTCTTCTCTTTTTCTCAGTTTTTGTTTTTTTCCTACTTTCTGGAGTAGAAGGCAAGTGAAACAAGTAGTTGGTTGTTTTTTTTTTTTAATCCAATACATTGACAGTTCAAAAACCTGGCATTTCCCCTTTGTGGTTTCTTATTTTGAATATTTGTGCTTTCCCTTTTCTTAAGATAGCTGTGTTTATTTCACTGATCTTTTAAGAAATTGGGATTTCACTTACTACGCTTTTTTCTGTTCATTAATTTTTGTTCTTTATTAAAATATCCAAAGCTGTACATTTCCCTCACCTCACTGTTTTAAATGAATCCCACACATCCACAATGTTTTCATTATTATTTTTAGAAATTCTGTGACTTCATTTGTGTTTTCCCTCTAACTCTCACCTAATGCAACATTCAATAAACCTTTTCTAGTTTCCGCTGCCCTTGTCTCTTCTCCCATTTTAGTGGCATTTCTACTTTATCTGGACGCATGCCATATTCCATTAGTATACGTTTTTCTTCCCTGCTCTCTTACCCACCGTGTAGTGCTAAATCTACAATTATGTATATTAAATGCTCACCATCAGTTCTTTACCTGGTTTCCCTTTCCTGTCTTACCATGTTTAATATTTGTCTTCTCTTCCTCACAGAGAGCTCATGGCTATAGAATTCCCCAAGCTCTTGCATGTGTAAAACTGGTTTCCTTTAGGCTTCTTACTTGAAGAATCCCTTGGATGAATCAAGTATTATCAAAAGTGTGGAAAGGGGCACACTTGTATGTGGTCATCAGGATTGTGAGTTGGTCGGCCTTTGGAGGGCAATTTGGCAGTGTAAGCATATGTTCAATATTAAGTCCAGTAATTCCACTCTGTTAACACTCATACAGAAAGGCTGACATGTTTGCAAACACGTATTGCTTATAACCGTCTGCTGATAAACAGGACAGCCTGTCCATTGACGGAGGAATACTTTGTTAAAGAAAATGTGGTTTGCTGATTGGACATGGTATAACAGTAAAAAGAATGGAGTTTAAAAAAAATTTTTTTAAATAAAAAGAATGGAGTTAGGTCTGTGAGTACTGGTACACACCAAGATATTAAATGCCAATGAGTCACATTACAGGTGGTTTTTATTTATGGCAAAGTAACATTGTTTGCACATGTCCCCAAATACAAAGGAAAGTGAAGGGACAAAATGATAAAGAGCAGTCAGGAAATAGTTAACAGCAGTTACCCAGGTGTGGGCCTGAGGCAGAGTCCAAAAAGAGAACTAAACTTTTTCCTTTATAATCTTCAGACTATTCTGGATTCTTTCTAACACTAACAGAGGTGTTAATCACGTGTATAATTAAATAGAATGAAATTAAGCCACAAAAATAAATTTCTTGAAAAATGTCTTTTGACTTCCCTTATGAGCGATTTGCTGTTTTATTTCATTTCTTTCCTGACCCCTTTGTCCAAGTCATAATTATTTGTTTAATCTGAGTTGTCATAATTTATTATTTAAAATTGATAATTCATTCTTGCCAGTTTCTGTCCTTGGTTATTGCTTTGGATTCCACTAGTTTTGTTCTCAACACAGTGTTTTTTCTGTCTTGGCTATCCAATGAAAAATTGTATACTTTACTTTTTTAATGAAAAATCTCAAATATAAAAGAGACGATAGCTTAATGACCACCCTTAAGTACATCATCTTGATTTAATACTTCTTAACGTTTTTACCGTATTGCATAAGTTTTTTTGCTCTTTAAGAACTTTAAAATAATTTTTTATTAATGGAAGAATTTCAGACATGTTCAGAAGAAGCAAGAGTAGTATAATAAAGCCTCAGCTTTAACCAATCATCATCATGTTGCAATCTTGTTTCATGTTTTTGTCTCATTTTTTCTGAAATGTTTTTAATCACTTCCATCCATAAATACTTCAATATGTGTTTCTTTGAAAAACAACCAGAATACCACTTTCACAACCCCTCAAATTCCTAATGCTGCATTTAATGTCATCTACTGCCAAGTACATGGACTCAAAAATGTCCTTTTACATTTAATTTTTTGTGGTCAGGAGAGTTTGGAACTGAACCTGCTGAAGGCCTGGCTTTCTGGACCTTTTTCCAGGGCCCTAGTTGAGAATCAGCCTATTAACATTCCCCAACATGCTACCCATCCCGCAATTGAGGCAGGTCCCGCCTCACTCATGGGGAGAGCATTTCCACCTGACACCCTTTCATTTCTGTTTTCCTTACCCAGATCTGCCTTCTGAGATATCATCCTTCTTTAGGGATACCAGGAAAAATGGCCACAGGGTCCCGGAAAGCCAGGGTAATGGTGAGTGTTTTCTGTATTTCCACACTGGCTGTCTCAGGATAGACACATTTTCTTATCCTGACTGCCTTGTTGGTACCTGGCAGAGTCTAGCATTAGTCCTGGAGGTGTGATTTACCTGACCTGAAACTCGTGCCACCTATGACTTAAGTCACTCACCAAGTGGCTAACTCTGAACGACACACAGTTCTACAGGACAGGACAGAGTCTACATTTCTTTGTTCATCTTTAAAACTTTTACAAGCTGAGAGTGACATCAGGGAAAATAATGAAGTAGGAACCACCTGGAATCTGTTTCCCCACCTAGGCAACAATTTTACTGGCAAGATCTGTCTGATGTAACTATTTTGGAAAACTGGAGTCTAGCTGAATGCTTGCAGCTTCCAAGGGAAGGTTTGGAGCAGTCAGTTTCAGCTCTTAGTGCAGTACCCATCGCCCACCCCCATCCCCATGGCAGAAAGCCATTCATGAGTTCCTGAAGCAGTTTGCACACAGCCTGCAGAAGCCAGGGTAGGCAGTACGGACCTTGGCCTCCAAATATTGAGGATCTATGTTCTGATTCCTGATTGCTGCTTCTGATTACAGAATCAGGCCACCATTGTTACAGCCCCCACTGCTGAAGTAGGAGATTTAAAGAACCAGATCCTGGGAAGTTTCTTCCCCTTTATTTTTTCGCTTTTTGCCTTTTACATCAGACATTTCAGGAGTAGAACATCCAAAACAACTGCATACACAGGGGATTTAGAAAGTTACCACGCACGCCCATGAAAAGGCACAGGATCAGAAAAGCATAAGAAAGACCTGAGAAAGCCTCAAGTATACACCTCATGCTGAATCCCAGCACAGACAGCCTACAACAATTTTAAAACCCAGTAGATACTAGGAAATCTGAGTTCCAGAGTTGCCATATTATAAGACTCAGATATCCAGTTTTCCACAAAAAATCATGAGGCATACAAAGAAACAGGACAATGTAGTCCATTCAGAGGAAAAAAATAAATCAGTAGAAACTATCCCTTGTAAAGTCCAGATGGTGGGACTTGCTGAACAAAGACTTTAAAACAGATGTCTTAAAGATTCTCTGAGCTAAAGGAATGATGTGAACAAAATCAAGAAAAATATGTTAGGACAAAATGGAAATAGAAATAAAGAGACAGAAGACCTAAAAAGCAACTAAGAAGCTCAACAAACTGGATAAACTATCAAAGAGACCCACACCACAATACTGTGTAATCAAACCCTTGAAAGCCAAAGAGAACAGAGAATCTTGAAAACAAGAAAGAAGCAACTTTTCACATAGGAAGGGTCCACTAAAATCTGTCAGCAGATTTCTAATCAGTAACTTTGGAAGCCAGAAGACAACAGGTTGATATATTCAGTGCTGAAAGAAAAAACTGTCAACCAGGAAGTCTATATCCAGCAAAACTGTCCTTCAAAAGTAAGGGAGAAATCAAGACATTCCCAGAAAAAGAAAAGGTGATACAATTTGCAGCCACCAGACTTGCCTTGCAAGAAATGCTAATGGGAGTCTTTTAGGTTGCAATGAAAGGAAACTAGACAGTTATTTGATGCTATATGAAGAAATAAAGTTCTACGGATGACTAAGTCAGCAGTTACCTAAGCTAATGTCCCTTTGGTTTACTACACTTTTTGTTTTCTGCATGATTTAAGAGACTAATGCCTTAAAGAAAACACAATCATGAGTCTATATTTTTGGACACAATGCATAGAGGTGTAATTTTATGACTTTGATAACTGACAAGAAGTTATATGGAGCTATATAGGACAAGAATTGTGTATGCTATTAAAGTTAAGCTGACATCAGTTCAAATTAAGGTGTTATAACTTTAGGATGTTAAGTTTAATCACTGTGATAACTCTAATGAAAATAGATACAGAATGTACACAAAAGGATATGAAGGGGTGCCTGGGTGGCTCAGTTGGTTAAGTGTCCAACTCTTGATTTCGGCTCAGGTCATGATCTCAGGATTGTGAGATCAAGCCCCACGTCCAACTCTGTGCTGGGCATGGAGTCTGCTTAATATATTCTCTCTCTCTCTCTCCCTCTCCCTCACTCCCTCTCTTTTAAAAAAAAAAAAAAGGAAAAAGAGCTCCAGGAAACAGCATAATTTTTCAACTTAAGAATCTAGAAAAAGAACAAACTAAACCCAAGGTAGCAGAGGAAGGAAATAGTCAATATTAGAACAGGGTTAAATAGAGAATAGAAAAATAATAGAGAAAATCAATAAACCAAAAATTATTTCTTCAAAAAGTTTACCAGAAATGACAAAACTTTTAGCTAGCTTGACTGAGAAAACAAGAAAGCTCAGATTACTAAAATCAGAGATGAAGTGCGGCATTACTACTGATTCTACAAAAATAAGGGGGGGTTATACAAGACTGTTATAAACTATTATACCCAAACAAACTGGATGGCCTAGATGAAATGGACAGCTTCTTAGAAACAAAAAACCTCAGGACAGAATCATTAAGAAATAGAAATTCTTGATAGACTAGTAAGGAGATTAAGTCTGTTGAGCTCCCAACAAAGAAAGCCCTAGACCTGATGCCTTCATTGGTGCATTTTATCATGCATTTAAAGAAAAACACCAATTCTCAAACATTTCCCACCCAACATGAAGAAGGAACATTGCCTAGCTAATTCTGTGAGGCCAGCATCACCTTGATACCAAAACCAGACAAACCTTGATACAAAACCAGTAAAGAAAATTACAGACCAAGATCCCTTGTGAATACTGGTGCAAAAATTCTCAACATAACACTAGCAAACCAAATTCAGCATATTAGAAGAATTATATGCTTCTCTACACTAGTAAAAGAATTCTATACACTGTGTAGAATTATACAGCATATTAAAAGAATCCCACTGACTGTTTAGTCCTAGAATGCTAGGATGGTTCAACATGTAAACATTGTATACATGTATACATGTAAACAACAACATGTAAATATCAATAAATATACCAGATGAAGGGCAAAAACCCCATGGACATCTCAACTGATACAGAAGGTATTTATAAAAGCCAGCACTCTTTTATGATAAAAACACTCAATAAGCTAAGAATAGAAGGAAACTACTTTAACATAATAAAGTCTGTATATGAGAAACTCACAGCTAACATACTCCGTGGCAGAAGACAAAAAGCTTTTTCTGTAAGATCAAATATGACAGGTATACCCACTTTGGCCACTTCTGTTGAACACTGTATTAGAAGTTGTAGCCAAAGTGAGTAGGCAAGAAAAGTTAAAAAAGAAAGGGGAGGGCATCTAAATTAGAAAGGAAGAAGTAAAATCATCTGCAGATAACATGACTGGGTATATGTAGAAAAGATTCCCGACTCACTTCAACAAATAGCAGTATACAAAATTAACACACAAAAATCAGCTGCATTTCTGCACACTAACAATGAACAATCTGAAAAAGAAATTAAGAAAACAATTCTACTTCCAATAGCATCAAAAGAATAAAATACTTTTAAAAAATTTGAGGTGAGAGACTTGTACATTGAAAAATACAAAACCTTGTGGAAATAATTAAAGAAATGGAAAGACACCATGTTCATGGATGGAAATTTTAATATTGCTAAGATGACAACAGTACTGAAGTCGATTCAGTGTAATCCCTACCAAAATCCCAATGACATTTTCTTTCTTTTTTTTTTTTCAGAAATAGAAAACTTCATCTTAAAATTCATATGAAATCTCAAGGGACTCTGAATAGCCAAAACAATCTTGAAAAAGAACAAACATGGAGGGCTCACAGTTCTTGATTTCAAAATTTACTACAAAGCTACAGTCATCCAAGTTGTTTGGTACTGGGATAAAGACAGAATCACAGATTAATGGAGTAGAACACAGAGCCCAGAAATAAACCCTCATGTATATGGTCAAATGATTTTGGACAAGAGTACCAAGACCATTCAATGTGGAAAGGACAGTCTGTTTAATAGATAGTGCTGGGAAACTGTATGCCTACATGCAAAAGAATGTGGTTGGACCCTTAACCTCACACCATATACAAAAATGAACTCAAAATGGATTGAAAACCTAAACAGATAGGAGCTAAAACTATAAAACTCGAACAAAACGGGAAAAGCTTCATGAAATTGGATTTAGTGATGAGTTCTTGGATATTACACCAAAACCCAGGCAACAAAAGAAGAAATATACCTGATAAGTGGTCTGATAAGNATACAAAAATGAACTCAAAATGGATTGAAAACCTAAACAGATAGGAGCTAAAACTATAAAACTCGAACAAAACGGGAAAAGCTTCATGAAATTGGATTTAGTGATGAGTTCTTGGATATTACACCAAAACCCAGGCAACAAAAGAAGAAATATACCTGATAAGTGGTCTGATAAATGATTAATATTCAGATTATATATAAAAAAACTGTAACCCAACAAAAATACAAACACTGCAATTCAAGAATGGGCAAAGAAGGGGCACCTGGGTGGCTCAGTCATTAAGCGTCTGCCTTCGGCTCAGGGCGTTATCCCAGAGTCCTGGGATCAAGCCCTGCATCAGGCTCTGTGCTCCACTGGGAGCCTGCTTCTTCCTCTCCCACTCCCCCTGCTTGTGTTCCCTCTCTCGCTGGCTCTCTCTCTCTCTGTCAACTAAATAAATAAATAAATCTTTAAAAAAAAGAAAAAGAATGGGCAAAGAAAAGAACTTGAATAGATATTTTGCAAAGAAGTTATATAAATGGCAGATGGGCATGTGAAAAGATAATCATCCAGTAATCATTAGGGAAATGCAATTTAAGTCCACAGTGAGATACCATTTTATACCCATCAGATAGCTGGGTATAAAAACAACAAAAATAAAACAGAAAGCAACAAGTGTTGGTGAGGATATGGAGAAATAAGAACTCTTCTGCATTGTTAGTGGGGTTGTAAAATGATGCAGTTGTGGAACACAGGGATTCCTGAAAAAAATGAATGTGACATTACCATTTGCTCTTGTAATTCTGCTTCTGGGTATATACCTCCAGATAATTGAAAGCAGGGACTCAAACATTATACACACCAAACTGAGAGGTAGTGTAATTCACAGTTGTTAAAAGGTGAATATAAACCAAATGTCCACCAATGGACGAACAGTATACACATAAAATTGAATATTTTTTAGTCTTGAAAAGAGAGGAAATCTGAGCTCATGCTTCCAAAGGAATGAACCTTGAAATTAGCCAGACACAAAAGAACAGTATTGTATAAGTCCACTTATTTGCAGTACATAGAATAACCACGTAAGTAGAGATGGAAGCCAAAAGGGTGGTTACCCGGGTTTGGGAGAAGGAGGGGTTATTATTTAATGGTTACAGTTTCAGCGTGGGTTGATGAACAAGTCCTGGAGATGGATAGCCCTGATAGTTGTACAACTATGTGAAGGTACTTAATGCTACTGAAATGTACACTTAAGATGGTAAAAATAGTAAAAATATTTGTTAGGTATATTTTATAATAAAAATTAAAAATCTATAGGATGCTACATTCCACTCTTCTGTATTCTACCTTTCATTCCTCCTGGGTTGTCCTCCCTGTCCACATGGCGGCTTCCTCTCTTCCTTTGCTCGCGGTGTCATCTTCTCTGCTCCGCACATGCTTCATCTGGAATACGTAACACCTCCCTCTTCTCCTCACTCCTGCCCATCCTTTAAGAGAAGTTCCTGGGGCTGCCTCAGGACCCTTTTCCTGATGTCTGTATTTCACTATGCCCTCCATTTTGAAATAGAATTAAGGACATGAGTAAAACTGGGCAGGTGGATAAGAACGGATGTAGAGATGAATTTGTAGGTTGAATGGCCAAGAGGGCCCACCGTGAGCATCCACGTTGTGGGGCTGTAAGTGTAATATAGTATGATCTGCATTTCACTAGTTGACCACAGAGGTGGACCCCAAACCCAGGCAGTACACGCAAGTTCGTGCTCTTCACTACTCCCCACTTGTGCCTCTCGGACCCAAGGAGGCTGAGGGACCATGTCATTTGGGGAAAGGACTGAGTTATAGTTAGGCTGTGCCATTTTTCTCTTGTATGAACTTTAGACATTCAGATGCTTCAATACTAACATGATTAATAATATTACTTAATTTTTTTAATTCTTAAAATTAAAAGTCTGTTATGGTTTTACTTTTGTTTAATTTTTATTTTATATGTTGTTTGTTCTTCTGTCTGCCTAGATTTAAAGTTCCTGAAAGTTAGGGACTCTTTTTTGCACATATTTTCCACACAGCCCACCCAAGATCTTGAATGTAGATTCATAAGTGTTGTTGGCTGGATAGCAACAGAGGTTAAAGGTCTTGGAACAAACACATGGCATCAGGGTCACAAAGGCAGAATCTTTTTTTTTTTTTTTTAGATTTATTTATTTTTAAAGGTTTATTTTATTTTGAGAGAGCGAGCACACGCAAGCACGCAAGTGGGGAGAGGGGCAGAAAGAGAGGGAGAGAGAGAATCTCAAGCAGGCTCCCTGCCCAGCAGAGGCTGACATGGGGCTTGATCTCACAACCCTGAGATCATGACCTGATCTGAAATCAGGACTTGGACGCTTAACTGACTTAGCCACCCAGGTGCCCCTAAGATTTATTTATTTATTAGAGAGAGAGAGAGAGAGCACGAGCAGGGGGAGGAGCAGAAGGAGAGGGAGAGAGAATCTCAAGCAGAATCCCTGGTGAGCAAGGAGCCTGACATGGGGCTTGATCTCATGACTCTGAGATCATGACCTGAGCTGAAATCAAGAGTCAGAGTCTTAACTGACTGAGCCACAAGGTGCCCCAATGACAGAAGCTTGATAGCTCACCCACCTTCCGCCAGGCAGCCTTCTCCCTTCCCCTCAGCCTGAGTCACGGGCAAGGCTGGCTCCTCAGTGAGCAGGGCTGTGTTTTCTGTTACAGGCACACATGGCATTCAGAGATGTGGCTGTGGATTTCAGCCAGGAAGAGTGGCTGCTGCTGAGCCCTGCTCAGAGATCCTTGTACAGGGAGGTGATGCTGGAGAACTACAGCAACCTGGTCTCACTGGGTAAGCCCTGGAACCTCTGAGGACTCACGTTCTTGCTGCTGGGCGTTGTAGGCTGTGCTTGAAGCAGCCATCTCGCTTTCTGAGTTGGCCCTGGCGCCCCTAACCTACAGCTACCTTGTTTTTTCTTTTCCTGTGAGCAGGAATTCCATTTTCTAAGCCAAAACTTATCAGCCAGCTGGAGCAAGGGAAGGAAACCTGGAGAGAGGAGAGAGCATGCCCACCAGCCACCTGTCCAGGTGAGTGGGGAGTGCTGGGCAAATGGAACTCAGAGCTGCAGGCAGCTTGGCGTGGGAGAAAGGAGGCATTGCCCCCGTGCTGGAGAGGGCAGCTCTTCTGACCTCCTGCACTGTGGTTGGCATTGCCTGGCTGGCCTTCCCTCTAGACCTGCATCCTCACCTGAGGGCAGGGCTTTCCTGGTGTCTCTCATCTCCTTCTACCACTAGGAGCCTTTCTTCCTCCCACTGGGTTTGCCCTCTTTCCCTCACTCAGATCTTTTCCACAGTCATGGGCTTCTTTCTTATTTTTTTTTCTTTTTAAAGATATTATATATTATTTATTATTTATTATTGAGAGAGAGATAGCAAGTGAGAGAGAGAGAGCACAAGCAGGGGGAGCAGCAGGAGGAAGGAGAGGGAGAAGCAGACTCCCCGCTGAGCAGGGAGCCTGACTCAGGACTCAGTCCCAGGACCCCAGGATCATGACCTGCGCCAAAGGCAGACGCTTAAGCGAGTAAGCCACCCAGTCGCCCCTATGGTCTTCTTTCTGTTACTGTTTTTTAAAAAGATTGAGGAAGAATGTAAGAAGAAACCCAGTGAGCTACAGAAAGAAGGCAGGCTTGCAGATGGCCACCTTCTCTTTATGTCCTCGTGGCTTCTCCTTCGTGCGCACATCCTTGCTGTCTCTGCCTCCTCTTGTAAGGATGCTTCTCACATTGGGTGAGGGCTCTACCCTTATGACCCCTTTTAACCTTAATTACCTCTTAATTAAGGTTTAACTTAATTACCTCTTTAAAGGCCCCATCTCCAAATACAGTAACATTCTGTATCGAACACTGGACTATAGATGTGTATACTGTTGGTTTTTAAAAGTTCAGTTCATTGGGAGGCCTGGGTGGCTCAGTTGGTTGAGCACCTGCCTTCGGCTCAGGTCATGATCCCAGGGTCCTGAGATCGAGTCCCTCATTGGGCTCCTTGCTCAGCGGGGAGCCTGCTTCTCCCTCTGCCTGCTGCTCTCCCTGCTTGTGCTCTCTCGCTCTCTCTCTGGCAAATAAATAAATAAAATCTTTTAAAAAAATAAAAAATAAAAGTTCAGTTCATTGATCAAGAAAATTGTGTTAAGGTTGGTCCAGTACAGTCACTACCTGGCTTCTCAAATTGGTTGTTTCTTGCCTTCAGAAGACTAGAACCAGCTGTGATAAAACAGTACACTCAGTGTTAGTGTCCTCTCCGTACAAGGTACTATAAGAAGACAGTTTTGCGGGGCGCCTGGGTGGCACAGCGGTTAAGTGTCTGCCTTCAGCTCAGGGCGTGATCCCGGCGTTATGGGATCGAGCCCCACATCAGGCTCCTCTGCTGAGAGCCTGCTTCTTCCTCTCCCACTCCCCCTGCTTGTGTTCCCTCTCTCGCTGGCTGTCTCTATCTCTGTTGAATAAATAAATAAAATCTTTAAAAAAAAAAAAAAGGAAATTCTTAAATCCTTTAAAAAAAAAAAGACAGTTTTGCTTCTATGCTGATTTCTGGGAAGATTTTTATTTAGATTAATTATGGAAATTAGCGGGGCTTAAACTGGTCAGGGGCTCCAGGCAGGAACATCTTTAAGGGAGTAGGGGACTATACTGTGTTGTGTCTCCCATTGCTGAAAACCCATGGCCTTGTAGAAATTCTGGCCCAAAGTCATCCTCTAATAAATATTTGTTAGTGAGTAGAGGAACTCCAGGCATCTCACACCCAGTCTCCTTAATTATTCTCATGCTGCTTCCTACAACGAGGGGTTCTCCGTGCTGAATGAGTGTTCTCTCCCATCTGCCCCTTTGTCCTCTGGGGGAAATAGGGAAAGACCTGACCTTCCATATGGGTCCTCTGGTCAGATCTCTCAGTCAGAGAAAATGCTTGTGGACACGGTTTCTGTTGTGTGCGTGGTGGTGAGGGGACAGTTGTGGGAGCCTGGGAGGACTGTTGCTCAGCAGCCCTATTTAAAAGAGCTGAAACTGCCTGTGGTGATTTTTATAACTGGCCACATGGGAGAGGCTTGTGAGTGGGTTCTGACTCCCAACTTTTCCCTCTGCAGCGGAACCAAAGCCAGAACTCCACCTCTGTCCTTTCTGCCCTTCGGATTTTTCCAGTCAGAAATTCCACGTGCAACACATGCTGTGTAATCATCCCCCCTGGGTCTTCACGTGCCTGTGTGCAGAAACTCATGTCGAGCCGGGGGATCTGTGCCCAGGGGACCAGAAGCGGCAGCAACAAGCCTCTGATCGAGAGTCCTGGAGTGAGAAAGCAGAAGGTCAAGAGAGAGAAGGCGCCAAGCCTTTGTTTGTCAAGACAAAGAAAAGGACTTCGGGGGCATTCTCTAGGCCACCACAACGGCAGCCAGTCAGCTCTAGGAGTGGCATCAGAGGTGTGGAAGTAGAGTCCAGCCCCGCTCCGACAGGGAACCCTGAGGAAGCAGACAGACTGTTGAAGAGGATAGAAGTCTTAGGATTTGGAACGGTCAACTGTAGAGAGTGTGGCCTGGGCTTCAGCAAGATGGCAAATCTGCTCAGTCACCAGAGGATTCACTCCGGGGAGAAGCCGTACGTGTGTGGGGTGTGTGAGAAGGGCTTCAGTCTGAAGAAGAGCCTTGCCAGGCACCAGAAGGCCCACTCGGGGGAGAAACCAATTGTGTGCAGGGAGTGCGGCCGCGGGTTTAACCGGAAGTCAACACTTATCATACACGAGAGGACACACTCCGGCGAGAAGCCATATATGTGCAGTGAGTGCGGGCGAGGCTTCAGTCAGAAGTCAAACCTCATCATACACCGGAGGACACACTCGGGGGAGAAGCCCTACGTGTGCCGGGAGTGTGGGAAAGGCTTTAGCCAGAAGTCTGCTGTCGTTAGACACCAGAGGACACACTTGGAGGAGAAGACCATCGTGTGCAGTGACTGCGGACTAGGCTTCAGTGACCGGTCGAACCTCATCTCACACCAGAGAACACATTCCGGGGAGAAGCCTTATGCCTGCAAGGAGTGCGGGCGCTGCTTTAGGCAGAGGACCACCCTTGTCAACCACCAGAGGACACACTCCAAAGAGAAGCCTTACGTGTGTGGCGTGTGTGGGCACAGCTTTAGCCAGAATTCCACCCTCATCTCCCACAGGCGGACACACACCGGCGAGAAGCCTTATGTGTGTGGGGTGTGTGGGCGCGGCTTTAGTCTGAAGTCACACCTCAACAGACACCAGAACATACACTCAGGGGATAAGCCCATCGTGTGCAAGGATTGTGGGCGAGGCTTCAGCCAGCAGTCAAATCTTATCAGACACCAGAGGACACACTCAGGGGAAAAGCCCATGGTGTGTGAGGAGTGCGGGCGAGGTTTCAGCCAGAAGTCAAACCTCGTAGCACACCAGAGGACACACTCAGGGGAAAAGCCGTATGTGTGCAGGGAGTGTGGGCGAGGCTTCAGTCATCAGGCAGGTCTCATCAGGCACAAGAGGAAGCACTCGAGGGAGAAGCCTTACCTGTGCAGACAGTGTGGACTAGGCTTTAGCAGCAAGTCAGCTTTAATCACACACAAACGGGTACATTCAGAAGAGAAGCCTTGTGTGTGCAGAGAGTGTGGCCAAGACTTTATCCAGAAGTCACACCTCCTCTTACATCAGATGACACACCAGGGGGAGAAGCCTTACGTGTGCAAGATGTGCGGCCAAGGCTTCAGCCAGAAGTCCCACCTCAGCAGACACAGAAGGCTGAAATCTGTCCACTATAAACCGCCACTCCAGCCCGACTCTGAGGCCTGTGCAGGGCAATCTCCTGACCTCTTAAACGCTCTTTGAGAGCAAAGATGGTGGTGTGGTCTAAATCCTCAAAATTGTTACACTTTCATGAAATGGAGTAGAGAAGTGCATTCCTGAAGTGGTCAGAGGACATTTGACTTAGTTCACTCTCTCCACACTAAGTCTTCATGTTTTGTGGCCTTTTGTTCTAATAAACATTGCTTCTTTACAAATCCGTAACCCTGACTGCATATCTCATTCACTCATCTGTAAAGACAGGGAACAAGGAGTGGTACAGATAGCTTGAACTCCTAAGGCCACTCTTCCACAAGAATTCAATTCCTTGGAAGACAGGAACTGAGTCACTAGACTATTTACTGGAAAGTCTGGTCCTTGGTAGAGGGGGGAAATCGAGGAACTGTGTTCAGGGATTTTGGGTGAGGGGAGGGAATCTTCCAGGTGTCTTCCAAAAAACATGGCTTCCCCTAGCAGGTCCACTTTTATCTGCAACTACCCTCTTCCCTTGGCTTCTGTGACAGCTCCCTTTCTCGCTTCTCTCCTCCCAGCTCTCAGATGTCTCTACTGTTGCCTTTGCTGAATCATCCCCTAACCACCTTAAATGCTTTTTCTCAGAATTTATTTAGTCCCTGGTCTTCCCACCATGGAGTCCCTTCAACAGTACATTGTTCCTAGCACTCCGATCCCCAGGCCTGGGGTCTTTTAGCTGTGACCAACTGGTTCCTTCATCTCAGAGCCCAGGGTCTCCAGTCATATTCCTATCAGACCACCAAGAACATGGAGGATCTCCAACCACCCCCAGCCACACCACCTCACTGACACTCCAATAATATCATGACCTTTAACCACATGCTCTCCTCAGTCCCCTAAGAACAGGGAGAAGACTCTTGAAGCCACTCTCCCCAATCAGTCCTGGAATACCAGGGTTTAGAACTTACAGTCGTGCTCCTCAGCTCTCCATCCCAGGCCCACGCCCCGCTGCAAACCCTCAGCGGTTCTCCAATTACACGGGTAAAGATATTCAGCCATATTTAAAGACTCCTAACCATACTTTCTCCGTGTTCCAGTCCAAAGTGGCTTTGCCCAACAAATGACCTTTAAGGAAAAGACCATCCCAACGATGCAGCTGTAAACCCTTTTTTAAGACTTAAGAAGATTTAAGTATATAGCTCCTAGACTCTCAACTACACAAAACCGTTTCTATGAATTGTAAAGATATCATCCTACAGCATCCTGGCAACTCAAACCAGAGAGAGTCTTCATGTGAAGGGCTCTGTAGACATGGTTTTCTCTAGTGGAGTGAACTTCTGTAAGAGGCATGGGAAACATGAGTTTAATAGAAACACCAGCCTCGTCTGAAAAGGACAGAGAAAAATCCCTTTTCTCTCTCTCTTTTTTAAGATTTTATTTGAGAGAGCACGAGCAGGGGGAGCGGCAGAGGGAGAGGGAGAAACAGACTCCCCGCTGAGCAGAGAGTCTGATGCGGGGCTTGATCCTAGGACCCTGAGATCATGACCTGAGCCAAAGGCATATGCTTAACCGACTGAGCCAGCCAGGTGCCCCCAAATCCCTACTTTTCTATGTGCAGGGAGACAGGCTGAGAAATCGAAGCTGCAAATACAGGCCATTTCTTACAGAAAAGAGTAAGTGTAGACATAAAAGCAATGGAGAATCGCTGCCAGGGAGCAGTACTAGACAGTAATTAAGGAAACTGGTGGCATGTGCCCAGCTGAATTTCAAAATGTCTATGAACTGGTGCCTGCTGTGTGTCTGTCATTTCTCCACTTTTTAACAGAAGGATTTATTGTGGTTATATTTTATCCCTAAATCAACACTGAATGTCAGATACGTGTCTTTAGCACTCCAGTCTTCAGATAAAAGAATCATCTATGCTTGGATGTGGTTTAGATAACAAGATTCTGAACTTTGAGTTGATGCCGTAGTGAGATAAGATTTTCAGGGTCTGAGGTCTGAGTGTATATTTCACATGGGATGGACATGAGGTTTGGTGTGCAGATGGTAGACTGTGGAGATAGTCTCCAAGATGGATATCATCAATTCCTTCACATATATATACGTGTGTGTGTGTGTGAGANTTTGGTGTGCAGATGGTAGACTGTGGAGATAGTCTCCAAGATGGATATCATCAATTCCTTCACATATATATATACGTGTGTGTGTGTGAGAGAGAGAGAGAGAGAGAGTCTAATTACCCTCCCTGTGGATCTGGGATTGACCTTAGTGATTTGCTTGATCGAGAGATGATAGGAGAAGTGATATTATGGGACTTCTGATGCCTCTAGTTCATGAAAAGCCTTATAGCTTCTACTCTGAATCCCACTTTCATGCTGTGAAAACTTCAAAGCCACATTGAGAGGCCTCATGATGGTGTTCTGGTCAGTGGCCCTCGCTGAACTAGCCAACAGCTAACATCAACTGCAGTTACGTGATAGAGCCATCTTGGAAATCCCACTCTGCCGAGTCTTCACACCTCAAGAGAGAACCGTTCAGCTGAGCTCAGTCAACCTAGGGAACTGTGAGGGGTGATGATAATAAAATTGTCTTAAGCCCTAAATTTTAGTGTTGCTGTTATATAGCAATAGATAATTATAACACCCTTGAAACACAGGACTGGATTTTCTAACAATGACTCAAAATCTTAAAGCCATAATGAAAGTAGGTCGAGGTTCGCTATACAAAAATAAATTCCACAAGACAACCCACACCTTCAGCCAAAACAAAAGAGAAACTGGAGAGAAATACTGAAGTCCGTATTATAAAGAGATCTATAAAATATCCCTAGAAAAGGATTTTTTAAAATCAACAACAAAAAGATACTCAAACTGACTGATCAGACTCAGATCGCAGTGTAGGAAGTCATTTTCATTTGAAAGTGTCCTTATTGTCAGTGAAGATACAGATGAAAACCACACAGTGATATTTACACCTGTCAGACTGGCAAACATTACAAAAGTTGAAAGCATACTTTTGTAGCCTATGGAAACAGGTACACTTACATGTTAGTCTTGGAAGGATAAATTGGCACAAGTCTTTTTTTTTTTTTAAGATTTTATTTATTTATTCGACAGAGATAGAGACAGCCAGCGAGAGAGGGAACACAAGCAGGGGGAGTGGGAGAGGAAGAAGCAGGCTCATAGCAGAGGAGCCTGATGTGGGGCTCGATCCCATAACGCCGGGATCACGCCCTGAGCCGAAGGCAGACGCTTAACCGCTGTGCCACCCAGGCGCCCCTGGCACAAGTCTTATAGTGGACAACTTGGTGATATCTACCAAAATTAAAATTCATATTCCCTTTATGAGCCCATAAGCTCAATGGAATTTATCCAATAGCTGTACACGTGTATGTGCAAAATGATTTACATGAGTTCTTCAGGGCAGTAGGAACTTCGAATTTTAGTTAAGAAAAAAAGTTCACCAATAGAGGAACTAATTAAAGTCAACCATGCATAAACAGAACAAGATACTACATATTGTCAAAGAATGAGAAACATCTCTATGTACCGACATGGGAAGATCTCCAAGATTAACCAGTGGGGAGAGGGTTGGAGAAAACAGTCTGAGAAGGTTACTGACAGTGTGCTATGTTTTACATTGAAAAACAATAGAACATATTTTTAGAAAATAAGAACTAAGTTGAAGGACTACACTTCCAGTTTCAAAACTTACTAAAGCTACAGCAATAATTAGTGGAGTTTCAGCAACAGAAGTCTTACAGCAGAATTTTCTTCCAAAATAGCCCAAGAAATGCAGCTTTTCATACGAATTCACACAGTTTAAGTTTTGCACCTAAACTTACACACTTGGCTTTTCTTCTAAAATGGCTTAGAAAGATATTTTTCATCCAAATTAGCACAATAAGTGGATTTTCTGTCTATAATATTACACTATGGTCTTGCAAATACAATTTTTCATTAAGTTTTATGGGTTTTTTCGAAAATATTCTTATGCCAAATTTTCTTTTCTTTTTTTTTTCTTTTTTAAGGTTTATTTATTTATTTGAGAGAGAGAGCAGGAGCAGGGCAGGGAGGAGCAGAGGGAGAGGGAGAAGCGGAGCTCTATGTGTTGCAGGACGCTGGGATCATGACCTGAGACTAAGGCACTCAACCTATTGAGCCACCCAGGTGCCCTGCCAGACTTTTCTATGATGACAAAAAAGTGTGACTTTCCATCGAAGTATGCTCAAATTGTTAGGGCGGTGTGGTTATAAATTCTATGCTATGTTATTTTGCAAAACTACCTAGAAATGCACTTTCTCATCCAAACTCATTCAAATCATTGGTTTTGTTTTGGGTTTTTTTTTTAAAGATTTTATTTATTCGACAGAGATAGAGACAGCCAGCGAGAGAGGGAACACAAGCAGGGGGAGTGGGAGAGGAAGAAGCAGGCTCATAGCAGAGGAGCCTGATGTGGGGCTCGATCCCATAACGCCGGGATCACGCCCTGAGCCGAAGGCAGACACTTAACCGCTGGGCCACCCAGGCGCCCCAAGGTTTTGGAGGGCACAAAGCCTTCATCAGGAGCCTGATGTGGGGCTCGATCCCATAACGCCGGGATCACGCCCTGAGCCGAAGGCAGACACTTAACTGCTGGGCCACCCAGGCGCCCCAAGGTTTTGGAGGGCACAAAGCCTTCATCGAATTTTCCTCCCAAACGGACAAGAAACATGATTTTTAAAATCCAACTTCATATAAATAGTGGAACTTTGGGAAATAAGTCATATACCAGATGCCCTGGAAATGTGATGTTTTCTTCTAAATTTGTTCAAATTTGGGGTACTTATTGGAACTAGGTCTTACATCAGTTTTTTTTTCTAAATTATGCAAAGCATGTGATTTCTGATCCAAATTCACTCAAATCTTGGTATCTTTCAGACATAAGTATTATGCAAGAGTTTTCTTTTAAAAGACCTGGAAATGTGATTTTTCATATTGGCTTAAATAGTTTTTTGGCATTTTTTTGGACATAATTTCTATGCCAGATTGTCTTCCAGAGTGGCCTAAAAATGTGACATTTCATCCACATGTCCTCAAATGTTAGGAGGTATTTTTGGTAAGCCCTGTGCCAGATTGTTCTTTGCAAATGGCCATAAAATGTTATTTTTTATTAAAATTTACTAATATCATGAGGTTTATTAGACATAAGTCCTGCGGCATATTTTCTTACACAGTGGCCCTCAAACATATTTTTTAAATGTAAATTCACTTTAAAATGCAGTTTCCTGGACGTAAGTTCTATGCCAGCTTTTTCTTCCAAAAAGTAGGGTTCTTTAGATATGAGTCCCATGCAATTTTTTTCTCCTAAAATGGTTTAGAAAGATGACTTTTCATCCAAGTTTTCCCAAAATGTATTTTCGGACATAACCATGTGCCATATTTTTCCTCCAAAATGGTGTAAAAACAAAATATTTTATCCAAATTTGCTAAATTTTGGGAGGTTTTGGATGTGAATTCTTTACCATAATTTTTCCAAAAATGACACAGAAATGCAAGTTTTTATTTATTTATTTATTTGGTGGGCAGCAAAGCAAGTTTTATTGAACGAGGTAAGGTGATAGTACAAAGCTCCCAAGGGGGAGTCCCGAGGGGACTCGAGAGGGTTGCCCAAGACATGCAAGTTTTTAAATCCATTTTCAAGTTGCGGAGTTTTCTGGATATACATCTTAAGGCAATTTTTCTTCACAATGGTCCAGAAATATGATTTTAAAATTCAGATAATCACAAAATTTAGATTATTTGGATATAAATCCTGTGTCAGATTATTTAAAAATGGCCTAGAAATGATTTTCTAATCAAAATTTTTATAAATCATAGGTTTCTGAGTTTTTTGTTACTCTTTGATAGTTTTAAGGTCCTGGCATAATGGATTACTCTTTAGATTAGGGTAAGTACTGGTGGATGAAAAAAAAAAGTTTAACACACAAGATTATATGATATATCCCAATATAAATCATTCTCAGTATCCGAAAATGTCTTTATTAAGGGAGTTAATATTTCTGAGTATGTGTGACACTGAACATCTATTCCAATGAGAGTTCTTAAATGCTACTTACACATATCTGTTCTTCGGCTTGAGGCTAGAGGGTTGTTTTTTGTTTTCTGGAGCCTGGTGTTATTTCTTGTGTTTTCACATTTCTTCAACAGTACTGAACACCTAGTTCGTGAAAAGATTTATGTATTAAAAATTAAGCAAGAATGTTTCTGGTTCTGAATATCCTATCATTTTTCTGACCTTTGTTTTTAAGGAAATAATACACTTCTTTTTTTCCTTTTTCAAATTTTTATTTACATTCTAATTAGTGAACGTATAGTGCAATATTGGTTTCAGGAGTAGATTTCAGTGGTTCATCACTCACATACAACACCCAGTGCACATCACAAGTGCCCTCCTTAATACCCATCACCCATCTAGCCCGTTCCCCACCCACCTCCCTCTATCGATTCTCAGTTTTTTCTCTGTTAAGAGTCTCTCATGGTTTGTTTCCATCTCTCCTTTTTTTCTTTTCCTCTTTCCCATATGTTCATCTGCTTGCTTTCTTAAATTCCACATGTGAGGGAGATCATGTGGTATTTGTCTTTCTCTGACTGACTTATTTCACTTAGCGTAATACACTCAAGTTCTATCCACATTGTTACAAATGGCAGGATTTCATTCTTTCTGATGGCTGAGTAATATTCCATTATATATATACACACATATATATACCACATCTTCTTTATCCATTCATCAGTCGATGGACATTTGGGCTTTTTCCATAGTTTGGCTATCATTGATAATGCTGCTATAAACATTGGGGTGCATGTGCCCCTTTGAATCTGTATTTTTGTATCCTTTATGGGTAAATACCTAGTAGTGCAATTGCTAGGTCACAGTGATGAGGTCATAGAATCTAGGTGAGGTTCAGTGGGGTGGAGTCCGGAGCCGACGACCAAGGAAGAATTCTTGTGGCATCTTTGGTGCAAAATGGTTTATTAAAGCACGGGGACAGGACCCGTGGGCAGAAAGAGCTGCACTGCAGTTGTGAGGGGTGGCTGATTATATACTATGGGGTTGGGGGAAGGTAAGAAAAAAAAAGGGAGGTTGAGAAAATACTCCAGGACACTGGAGGCCTTGCTATGGTCAAGTTTAGGTTGTTGACCCCTCTAGGTGTTAACAGTAAGGTAGTTGGGATCTTCCCTGGAGAATGTTACTTTCCTCCTGTCACGTGTCCTTGTCAATGGGCTTCAGGTTTAAAAGAAATTCCATTTTATTTACATTTCCTTCTGCCTCAGCCTCCCTCAATTTTATGGAGGGGATGGTAATGTTAGGGCTTCAGGAAACTGAATTATGGGTCTCTGGAAGTTAGGCTATTGATAAGAAAGCGTCTTCCTTGTAAATCACTAGGACAATGTGTAAACTGAGGGAGACCCAGGCCTCCCAGGATTGTGATCTCTGTCAGTTAAACATTTATTTTTCTTTTCCTTAGTTTTAAGGCAGCCAGGAGTGCCTGGAGAATGCTGCACACATCCGCGGGGTGGGGGTGGGGGGGTTTGCAGGGCGTCAACCCCTGCCCCGTCCTCAGCCTGCCCTCTGTTCCCCATTAATAGGGTAGTTCTATTTTTAACTTTTTGAGGAAGCTCCATTTTTCTGAGAGTGCTGTGGCATTATATTTTACCTGCTGAACATCTCCCTCCCCCAGCTTAGCAGCAGCCATGAAGATCATAGCCCACATTTTGGGTGCAGGCTGTTACGGGAAGGAGCAACATGGACCTTTTTCCCAAGGAATCAGTGCTGTGGGTGTTGAGGTGCCTGGTCAGTCCCTGAAGGATTGGCTGAAGGGCTTGCCTTTGCTGCATCTGACAGGCTTTCCCCAGACAGAAGCAGCTTCTCAGATGGCATATATTGAACGCACACCACACAGCAAAGCAGAAGCCACAGTCTTCTCAAGTACACTTGGAACTCTCTCCAGACTGAACACATAATAGTTTATAACAAGTCTAGAGAGAGTGCAAAGGATTGAAATCAAAGTATGTTCTTCAGCCACAATGGAACACGACTAGAAATCGGTAACAGAAGGAAGACTGGAAAATTGAGATTCATGGAAATTAAACAGCATACTCCTATATACCTAATGGTCAAAGAAGACATCACAAAGGAAATTAGAAACGACTTTGAGATGAAGTGAAAACACCGCACGCCCAAATGTGTGGGATGCGGTGAAGCCAGGGCTCAAAGAGAAGTTCATTGTTAGAAATGTCCTATATTTAAAAAGAGCTCCTATCAAATAACAAATTTCCACCTTCAGAACCTATAAAAGGAAGAGCAAACTAAACCCAAATGTAGCAGAGGAAGGAAACAATAAGGATTAGAATGGAGATATATGAAATAGGGAATAAAAATAGAATCAATGAGCCCTAAAGTTGGCTCTTTGAGAAAATTGACAACACTGACAACCCTTAGGGACACTAAGAAAAAAAGAGAAAAGGTGAAAATAATATCGAAGTGGGGACATTATTACTGGTCTCACAGAAATAAAAAGGATTGTAAGAAAATATTATGAAGAATCGGATGCCGTTCAACAAATTAGGGAACCCAGAATGGACACATTCTAGAAAAAGACAACCTGCCAAAATTTACTAAAGAAATGCAAAATCTGAACAGTTCTAAAACAAGAAATAAAATTAATAATTTTTTAGAAGTCTGGTATTGATGTAAGAATCTCAGAAGCATAGAGATGTATGGGGTACAGGCCACCTCCGAGCGCATGGAAGGGGCCATAGTAGGGAAGTCAGCTTTGCCCTGGGATAAGTTAAATTCCTTTACCTACTCGGCAGTATGGATTGGAGGGGTGGTGGCCTACCTGCCTGCTCCCTATCCCTGCTCCTTAGAGCAAAGCCTGGGGAAGAACCGCCCCGCCCCACCCCACAGGCCCAGCATCACGAACAGGAGGGAGAGCCCATATCGACCCTGCTGGTCAGCCACGTATTAATACTGACCATCCACAAAGGCCCACCAACCACTGAAGAAAATCAACCATATTACATGTAACACGTTTAAGTGAGCACTATACTGATGAGGGAGCAGAAGGCTAGCTGAGGACAAAGCAGGAGCTGACACCCCACAACCCCCCCCCTCCTCAGGCCCTCCTGGCCGCCCTAAAGGAAAAAACAAATAGTTAACTTATAGAGGTCACAATCCTGCAAGAAAGGTGTCGTCCTCAGTTTACAAATGTCTTAGCAATTACAAGAACAAAGCATTTCTACCAATGGCCTAGCTTCCAGAAGGAAATGTAGGTACAATTAAATGTCCTTATAACCTGCAGCTCAAGGACAGATACTTGAAGGGGCAAAGTGAGAAGTTCCTCCCGGAAGCTCCCAACCGCCTTAATGGTAATGCCTGCTAGAGGGTTAAACAACCCTAACCTGACAAGGGCAAGGCCTCCAGTATCCTGTGAATCTTCTTTTTTTTTTTTTTTTTTTTAAGATTTTTTATTTATTTATTTGACAGAGATAGAGACAGCCAGCGAGAGAGGGAACACAGCAGGGGGAGTGGGAGAGGAAGAAGCAGGCTCATAGCGGAGGAGCCTGATGTGGGGCTCGATCCCGTAACGCCGGGATCACGCCTCTGAGCCGAAGGCAGATGCTTAACCGCTGTGCCACCCAGGCGCCCCTGTGAATCTTCTTTAACATATGAAAATCCTTTGGAAATCCTCCCTTTCCCTTACCTCCCCTAACCCCATTGTATATAATCAGTCGCCCCTCACATGTCATCCAGTGATGACAGGTGCAGCTCTTTCTGCCCACGGGTCTTGTCCCCGTGCTTTAATAAACCACCTGTTTGCACCGAAGACGTCTCAAGAATTCCTTCTTGGTCGTCAGCTCCGGACCCCACCCCACTGAACCTCACCTAGATTCCAAAACCCCACCAATACCACACCTGGCAGCCAAGCATACCTATATTTGATTGTGTCCATGTGGTTTAAGAGAAGAAAAAAACTTCAGCTGTTCCCTTGGGGAAAAGATGGACCATTAGGAGAGTTCCAGGGATGAAATATCTATACACCATTCACATTCACAGTTTTCAGCAACTGGATTCCTGTATTGTATGGCTGGAGATAACAGATAGCATAATTTACATATATTTTTGGTAAAAACTGGTGAGTTTATGTCCACAGGAAGGGAGTGTACCAGTTCAAGTTCATATTTCCTAAATAAACATGGGGTCTCTCCATGAAACATCAGTATGAGCCCTCACTGAGAAAGAAAAATGGACAAATTAAGGCAATTAGTCTATTATTAAGGTAAATACTAAATACTCCATCTGAAAAGAAAGGGTGGGGGAGGGTAACTGTTAGAGATGGAGGAGGAGGGAGGGGAGGGGAGGGAAAGGAGACAGAGGAGGAAGGGGGGAGGGGAGGAGGAGGAAAAGGGGAAGGCAGGAAGGGGTAGAAGAGGTGGAAAGGGGGAGATGGAGATAAGGGGCAGAACAAAGGGCTGGGGTAAGAAGGGAGGAGAAATTTAGGGGAGGGGGCAGCGAAGCAGAGTTTGCAATATCTAGCAAACTCCACGAAGACATCTAGGCCCAATCTGAGACATGTTAGACCAGGGTTGCATCCTAGTAAAAATCTGCCCCCCCACACCCCCAAAAAGGATGTTTCAAGAAATGTATACAAGTCTAGGCTTCCCTTGTCACTGGATGATGTATATATTTAAGAGGTTTCTCAAAAGAAACCACCAGTCTGCCCAGCCCACGGAGGGCAATATTCCAGGGCCACCCCTGGCTATGGATTCCCACCACATGCAAATTCCCAATTCCCAGCTGACAGAGCAAAAGGCCTTCAACAGCAGAAGGGAAGAAACCAGGGGAAGGCCCCTCTTTTCCCCCCTTGGAACTGCCCCCCTGGCCCTTGCACTGTTCTGCTGAGCCCCCTCTTCCTTTCCTGGGACAAACACCCAGCAGTGTGCAGAGGCTGGTTCTTCCCTGGAAAGGCCAAACACTGTGCATTTCTTTGTACAATTAAAGCCTTGAAAACATCTCTGCCCCTTTGTCCATTGCTTGGGGATCAAAAAGAAGGGGAGGGAGGAACGGAGAAAGGACACTCTTTGCCTGTGTCTTTTATATAAAGGAAACCTTCTAATGTAATTTACCTTCAAGGCTCCAAGGCTAGGACCACCTGGAGCTGGGGCCCTGGCTGCCACTTAGTGCAGCCCCGTGACTGTTCCCTCCACAGGAGAAGACACTTTCAGATCGGAGTGGCCGGGCTCCCAGAGTCCTCGTTGTGTGGAACTCAGAATACGGCGACCTCTAAATATATCATCACATAGGACAGAAGCTTCCAGAACACTGTGAACACAGCTGACCCGTGGGTCACCTGGAAACCAACCACAGTGAATACCATTTGAAGTTAAAATACTCCAGGTTATGGATAGCTTGAAGGGTCTCAGTTTGTAGGAGTCCTTAATGTCTTCTACCAAGTAGCCTCATGTCATTTTTGGCACCTCAGTTGAACAGTTTTTGGAGAAAAAGCATTTCAGAATATTGATCTCACTTGATCAGGGCAGCTTTTTATTTCTGTTATGGTAGCATACTGTCAAGATTCCTGTTCTCCATTAATGATTTATCGTGTAACACCCTTAAGTCCTCAAGAAAACTATTTAAAAAAACTAAAGATGGCACATTGTGTTCCATGTGTGTGCTATAAACATGTAGTGTTTTGGAAAGTGAATTAACATGTGAATGAATGTATAAATCATGAGGAGAAGCACAGAAATGCAGAACAGAGCTCTCACCATAATTAAAATCGTGCGACCACTAAGGAAACCAGCAATTCCAATGGTCATTCTGCCCACACACGAATCTGAGGCTTAGCGTAAATATTTTTGGAACATCTAACAATGTAACACTTTGTTAGTGTTTTCCTTTCTCCCTTTCTAGTAAGTCTGACACATAAAGGTCTCCCTCTTCCAGCCACCCAAACCCTTTTAGATGACACTTGGTGGCTTGTTTGTTAGGGGGCAGCTATAATGACCAGACTCAGACTTCCCCACCTGCAAAGGGCTCCAAGGACCACCCCCCCAGCTTCTGGACACCAGGGAATACTATAAGTTCTAAGAAAGTCAAGGAATGAAGACCTTCATTCTCATGTATCTTCTTTTCTCCTCTACAGCTTGTCCTGCTTCTGTCGGATCAGGGCCGGGCACACCCACAGCCCGCACACGCACCTTCAGCTTCCACTTGGTGTGTGCAGAAGGGTGCACACCTGTCCTTTGGCCTCAGTGTGAGTCGCTGGTGGCCAATCCTGGAGCACAGGGAAGACCTGGGGCCGAGCGTGGAGCCCAGTGGAGCCCGTCCTCCCGACAAGCAAAAAGAAACAAGTGACGCATTCTAAGCTGTCACCATGGGGGAGGGGGGACCCTTCATGCACACCACTCTGGCTGCTCTGACAGAAGAGTGTTGAGGAGCATACACCCAGGGCTGGGGACCTGGAGGAGGGCAATTTCATCAAACCCCTGAAAAAAAAATGTAGCTTTACAGGTTTCCCCATAATAACTGCATCCCCCTAATTTAGATTCAGTACACGCCCTTGACCCAAAGTGGGTGAAATCAGGCAGTAGGTCCGAAACTGGGCTTACCAACAGCCTCCCTGTGCCAGTGCCTCCCAGCTTCCTCCCTGGCTAAAGTCACGCCCCTGCTTGCACAAGGCGGCTACCGCCCGGGGAGGGTAAGATGAAAGAAGACACTAACGAGACCACGGTTCTCTGATCATGCAGTTCCCTGATGCCGTGGGCTCTGTTCTGTTGGGCGTGGAGAAACGTGGGCAGGAGAGGTTGGACGGGCTGCTCGCCAACCAGGTCATCCAAACGGCACAAACATGAAAACCACCGTGCGGAGTGCACACTTGGCTAAATGTGAAGTCATTGCGCCTTCTCACTGCAGGACTTAAAAAGCGACCTGCAAGAAGTTCGGGAAGGGACTTGAGAGGCAGATTCCAGCTCATCTTCGGCCTCAGAGTGAGGCTTTCCATTTCGTGGTCTTGCAGTTGAGTGCACCCTTGGCCAGCTCTCATTAAAGCGAGAAGACATGGGGATTTGAGGAAAGAGAGACATGGTCAAAGCCACGGGTGATACCGGAAGTCTGTAAGGACAAAAAGTGCCTGAGCCTGGCTGTGAGTTTATTTTGGGCATCCTTCTCCAGGGGTGCCTCCAGATGCACAGGGCAGAGGATGGACAGGGACTGGCACGTGTGTGCCTGAAATTCTCCCTGTGCGCTACACTCACTGTCTCTCCACGTGTCATGGCACATCCAACCGGATGGGAGTCACACTTCACTTCACTCTTTCCGTCCCCCAAGGGCAGACACATACTAATTGTTCACCAAATACTTTTTGATTGGAAAAGTTCAATTTCCCTGTAAAGTTGGACTCTGGTTTTAAGGAATTTAAGAAGAAAGCAGGAGAAGCAGGTGAAATAAGAGATATTTCACAAGGTATTTCTTGGTATATGGAGTAAAACCAGAGTATCATTTTTATAAGGAGATTGATTTCAGTATATTATTGAACAAAAATACTTATGTAAAATAGTCTATATGTAGAGAGATGTTTAGAAAACTATTTCTGGGGCGCCTGAGTGGCTCAGACGGTAAAGCATCCGACTCTTGATTTCAGCTCATGTCATGATTCCAGGGTCATGGGATCGAGCCCCATGTCAGGCTCTGTGCTTAGTGGGGAGTCTGCATGAGATTCTCTCCCTTTCCCTCTGCCCCTCCCCCGTGCCTCCACACCCCACTCACATGTGGTTTCTCTAAAAAAAAATAAATAAATCTTTAAGAAATAAAAGAAAACTATCTCTGGATGGCGGTATTTCAGCAATTCTTTTTTGAGTTTTCTGCATTGTTTTTGTTTTTTTACAACAAACACATAATGGTTTACACAATTATTTTTACAAGAGAAATAGTAAATTACTTGGGCTGTCAACATTTGATGAGGCTTAAATATCTACCCTAACTATAAATGTGGCTAAGATGCAACACATACTATATTACCTGTCTTTGAGCAACATGTAAACCCACAAAACCAGGATATTATCTGGAATTTAAAATATTTATTTTGGAATTTTTAAGTTATAAAAGTCAATGCCCAAATATTTTGTAGTTTACTGACATACATACTTTTATTTTTATCTACAAACTTACAGCAGAATTATCAGACTAAAAAAGTAGAAATGTGTTTTTCAAGCTTCAGAGCCAAGACACTCCTGCCACAGAGCCTGCGTCTGGCCAGGAAACTTTGCCCATACCCAAAAGCCACACAACGTATTACATCAACAACTATTTTTGAGAACCGACCAGATGTCAGAAACTGGAATTAGGCACCAGATGCAGCGCCCACATATGTTCAGCGTCCCAGGGAGACGGGCACACGGCCAGGCCAGTTCAACACGGACTGGTCGCTCCTGCTGGAGGGGGAAGCAGAGGTCGCTCCTGCTGGCAGGTGGTGGAGGAACGGGAGGCGCGGCCACAGGTGCGCAGGCCCAGAGCTGAGAGAGCATGCCCGGGTAACTTTTTCAGGCCCAGGTACAGTCTCAGTGAGGAGCAGCGAGGAGAGAGGCTGGCGTGGTGGCTGCAGCCACTAATCCAGGAGTCACTTTCCAATGTGGAGAAAGCATTTGGATTTCTCATGAGGACATCTGTGGGCTACCTGGAAAAAGGAAGAACAAAAGGCAGGACAGGAGGAAGGAGGCTATAAGGGGTCCATAGAGGATGGATGGGGGCCTGAGAAAGGCGCCGGGTTGGAACCCGGGAGCCCAGCATCCTAGCAGGTGTGATACAGAGCCAAGCCGAAGTACCCGAAAGCCCGCTACACCCAAGTCAAAGGCTCCAGGAAAGAGAACAAGATGTAGGGAGTGAAATGAGAAATTCCCTGACTTGCACACTAACTCATTCCAAGGGGGAAAAAAGTGCACAGTGATGGTCCGTGCGCAGAGGAGGAAGCTGTAGAACACAGAAACTCTCCAACGGCACACCCCTGAAAGTTACAGGACTTCGGGCCTGAAAGATAAGCAGAGCAGCGGAAGTGGCTCCCAGCTGGAGCCAAGGCAGACAGGGATTTCTGTCGGGCCAGAAGCCTGGACGCAAGCCGCTGGTCTCAGTCCTGCAGGCAATGCACGCCCATGACTGGTTGAGGGTATTTGCAACAGGAATTGTTCCCTGGTGGAAAGCAGAAGGAATCCGGGCTCAACAGACAGGAGAGGGGCCAAGTGGATAGAGGCCACCTGCAGCCCCCTCCCCACCGTGACACTTGAGAGCGACAATAAGAACCACTGGCTCCAGGCAGAATCTGCTCTCCCCCCCGGGACTTTAGGTCTCGGGAAAGGGCTCAACACACTGCTTCCTTCAGCAGGAAAGCTTTGCTGCAAAGTCAGCAAGGTGAAACCGGGTGCTTGTGACTTAGGGGTTCCCCGTTCTGACCCACGATCCTTATCTTTTCAGCCCATTGACAGTTCATTGACAGAAAACATTGCACAGACCTTTTGAAGAGTGTGGTAGAGTCTTTACTGCTGTATAACCTGCTACTACAGCAAAAGTAGCTGCTTACAACAACCCGCATTTATTATCCCAGAGTTCCCGTGGGTCAGCGGTCTGGGCACAGCTTAGCTCAGAACTCCACTCAGGGCCTCACCAGGCTGAAGTCAAGATGTCACCCGGGGCTGTGACCTCATCTGAGGCTCAGGATTCTTTTCCAAGTTTGCTGGTTGTTGGCAGAATCCAGTTCCTGGCAGTGGTAGAACTGAAGCCTTCAGTTCCTAGAGGCTGTACACCAGTCCTCCCACAACATGGCAGTTTGCTTCTTCGAGATCAACAGAAGAGAATCTCTGCTGGTTGAAATCTCTGACCTCTAGATGCTTTTATAAGGGTTCCCCTGATTAGGTCAGGCCCACCCAGGATGATCACAGAGTCTTCCTAATTTTACCATACAACATAATTTAATCATGGGAGTGGGCATCCCCTCATCTTCACAGGTCCTCCTGGCAGGGGGCTACATAAGAATGGATTCACTGGGAGTCACCTTAGAACTCTGCCTTCCACACCTGGTCTCCAGCACTGTGTAACTCCAGTTTGAAGGAGAAGAAAGAGTACAGTCCTGGAACATCCAAGGGAAAACAATAAATTAAAGCAGAGTCTTAGAGTTCTCCAGAGAAACAGAACCAATAGCACAGGGTGGGCGGGAGAGAGATTTATTGTAAGAAATGGGCTTATGCTATTACGAAGGCTGAGAATCCTCATGACATGTCATCTGCAAGCTGGAGGTCCAGGAAAGCCTGCGGCATAGTTGTGGTTTGAGTCCAAAGTCCTGAGAAGCAGCAGCACCAACAGTGTAAGTCCCAGTCCAAGGGTAGGAAAAGACTGATATCCCAGCTCAATAGTCAGGCAGACAGTGAAGTCTCCCTTCCTCCAACTTTTTGTTCTATCCAGCCCTCAGCAGATTGGTAATGCCCACCACATCAGGGAGGACCATCTGCTTCACTCAGTGCACCAGCTCCAACGCTAGTCTCATCCAGAATCACCCTCACAGACACACCCAAAGATAACGTTTAACCAAATATCCGGGCACTCCATGACCCAGTCAGGTGGACCCATGCAATTAACCATCACGAGCAGCTTCTCCAAAGTCGGGCATGGTGGCTGGGGGTGGGTGCCGGGAGAGCAAAGGTGAGGAACAGGAAATCTTGCGTGAAGCTACATTTCTCTGTGCATGTCGATAGAGTCTTGGCTGATCCCAGATTCTGCCTAACTCACTCCCCCCCACATATGGAGTATGAAAGTGGGTGCCCGGGACAGACAGGGGCAGTTAGGAGATGGGGTTGGGACTCAGATGGAAGAAGAGCCTGGGGTTGCTTGTCTTGGTGAAAAGCAGATTGTCGGGGGCAGGCAGTCTGAGACGAGAGAGCACCTGAGAGCTCAGTGGGCATCTGTGATTTTTTTCCTTTAGATTTCTTTAGATTTACCATCTAGAGATAACACTGATTGTGGAAAGGTGGACAGAGAATAGGTGAATCATATAAATTAAACTAAATTTCTTTAATGTGGGAGCCAGAGCCAGATGTATAAATGCTTATTTAAAAATAGCTAATAAAGTGTTGATATCTCTTTTCTTTAAAGATTTATTTATTTTAGAGAAAGAGAGAGAGTGCATGAGTGGGAGGGACAGAGGGAGAGAGAGAATCTCAAGCAGACTCCACACTGTGCACGGAGCCAGACCTGGGGCTCAATCTCACAACCCTGAGATCATGACCCTGGGATGACGACCTGAGCTGAAACCAAGAGTTAGAAACCCAGGTGCCCCGATGTCTAACTCTTAATACTTCAGTGATACGTGCTTTTTAAACATTTGTATATTTATCTATGTCATAACCTTCTGCTCCAGGTAGCCAACTATGAAAAAGGGAAGTGTTTTCTGAAGCTTATTGACAACTACCATGGAATGCAAACGTTTATTTCCTAGCCAATCTACTAATTGACTCTTATCAATTCATTCTATTTACCTACTCGCAGAAGCGGCCAACTTTCCAAAATGGCCCCCTCATGGTCCTTACTTCCTGGTATTCATGTCTTTGTGTGGTTGCCTCTCACACTGAATAGAGCTGACCACGACAGGAAGCAGCAGAACTGATGGTAATTCCAATTGTAGGTGATAAAAGACAAATGTCTTCTGCCTTGGTCTCTCTTAGATTGCTCACTTGAGGGGACGTGGGCCACCATGTTGTGAGCCCACTCAAGCAGCCCATGGAGAGGCCCACACTAGGAAGAATGGAGGCCTCCTCACATAACCAGCAGCATGTGAGCGAACCAAGCTTTAGGAAGACTGAGGCCCTGACCTGCTTCTTTAAAGCAACCTCATGAAAGATCCCAAATCAGAACCACCCAGCTCAGCTGCTTCTGAATTCTTAAGCCACAGAAACTGTCAGCTAGTAAGGTTTTATTATTTTTAGCAATGAAGTTTTGGAGGAATTAGTTATGCAGCAATGAGAACCTAATGTAATTAAATACTTACCGAGCATCGCTTGTTTGCCAGGCCCTGGCTCAAGAGAGAGAAATAGCAGACGGCAATTCTCCTGCAAGGGCAGTGTCTCAGAAGTGGAGGGTCTGGGGTGAGCTGTGGGCACCCTGGTGAAAATGTCAAAATGTCAGCTGGAGCAGGAAGGGGGTGAAGAGCCTAGAATTTCTGAGCAAATAGGGCTGTTGAGCTAAAATCATGGTATTAAACTAGCTCAGAGCAAGCCCTCTCTAAACACAACAAAATTATGAGCAAATAAGTGAAACACACACACACAAAACCCCCACACTATTCAAATTTTAAAGGAAGGGGTGTTCAGAAAAAGATGTCTCGGGGCGCCTGGGTGGCTCAGTCGTTAAGCGTCTGCCTTCAGCTCAGGGCATGATCCTGGCGTTATGGGATCGAGCCCCACGTCAGGCTCCTCCACTGGGAGCCTGCTTCTTCCTCTCCCACTCTCCCTGCTTGTGTTCCCTCTCTCTGGCTGTCTCTCTCTCTGTCAAATAAATAAATAAAATCTTAAAAAAAAAAAAAAAGAAATAGACGTCTCTAGAAGTTACATGTCTCATACACCATGAGGCTAACGTCTCCCTTAACAAAGCAGCCTAAGGGAAGGGTGTGAAAGGTCAAGTTCTAAAAATCTCCAATACCGCCCCAAATTTGAAAACAACTGAGGAACAGAATATACTTGCCAAAAGAAAAGGCGTGAATGTCGCTCTAACAGCAATCTGTTCCTCACAGCTGCATCGTCAGAAGAGAAAAGAATGGAGATTTCACCGGTTTCTTTTTCCATGCTTGGAGAAAGTAGGAAAGGAAATTCCAGGAGGAACAAGGAAAAATAAGAAAAGGACCCACAACAGCCAGGGATGAGAATGTGAGTCAAGCCTAAATAGTGGACATTTTATAGAAAACAATGGGATGAAAAACTGTATATTAATGATTTTCAGCATCGATTAAATTTTTCCCCATGAGTGAGTTACATTGATAGTGTCTGTTTTTAAATCAAGCCTTCATCGCTGACATAAATATAACACATATTTGAGAATGCCCCTCTCTGCTGCAAAATCAGAAAGCATTTGGGACCTCCTCCCAAGAATGGCCTCTTTCCCTTCTGTCTGATGGGGGAAAGGAAGTTTCTACTGAGCAGATGCAGGATAAAGTGGGGCAGGGGTTTTGGGGAGAGAAGAATAACATTTTTCGTGTTGAGAGTTTGCGTCAGAAGTAGAATTTCTGAGGTTCTAACTGCATTGGAAGTAATTAATCAAAAAATTGAACCATTTATTACCACCCAGCTGCAAATGTGGGGACCCCAGATCAGGGGCCTGGAAACTGCCATTTACATAAAAACTATACTAAGTAATAAGCGTTGGATTCTTATCTCTAAACTTTTTTGTTTTTATACTCAAGGTGATTCCTGAATGAGCCAACCTCTGTCTACTTCCAGGCCACCTCATTTAAAGTAACCCTCCCCTCCCCTATCTTGGGAAGGGTCCTGGTGGTGGGTTAGGGGTCTCCTAGCGAAGCAGACATGAATGTCAGGTCACTTTGGTCCTTCTCCAAGGACATGTTTGGGGACTGGGTGGGCCAGAGTGGGGAGAAAGGGGTTCAGCTTTGCCAGAAAGTTCTCTTCAACCCTCTTCGACCTTCACAACTTTGGCATTTGCAGGTGGTGATGCTCTTGCTACTACGAGTGGCTCCACATTCACAGAAATTGAAATAGTGGTCGCCAAATGGGAGGTTAACAACCGAATCTGAATATAAAAACACAAAAGAAGGATGATGAAAATCGTATGCCCCAAAACCCCGGCAACTAGCCAAAAAAAATGTGTAGCCTTATACAAAAAAGGACACAAAACGTACCTGTGCGTGTATTACCGATTTTACTCAAGGGGCAATAGGAAAAAGAATCAATAATCAATGACGTTGTAACAGAGGCTGTGATGGTCCTTCCTTACGTGTCATCTTGCCTGGGCTCCAGTCCTCAGTTAGTCACACACTAATCTAGGTGTTGCCGGGACGGTATGTTGTATTGTGATTAAAGATCCTGCTGACTTAAAGAAAGGGAGATCATCCTAGCAGGTCTGGGTTGACCTGATTCGATGACTGAAAGTCCTGAAGGAGAGCGATCCCCCTGGAGAAGCAGCATTTCTGCCAGTGGGCAGCAGCTTCGACCAGCCGTGCCCAAGCAGTGCCAGCCTGCCCTTCCTCACGCCTCCACAACCCCCTACACCCGTCCCTTGAAGTGAGTCTCTCGATACGCATCTCCTGCTAGTCCTGCTTCTGTCTGAGCCCCGACTGAAACAGAGGCCCACGAGTTAGGCCTAAAACTCATGAGGCTCTGAGTTATACTGAGAGCCTTCTTCCAAATCTGCACGAAATACTTCATTCCTGTGTTTTATAAAGCACTCCAAGGCACTCGGAAAAAACAGAAGGCTATAACATTGTGAGTCTAGCATTACCCTGGTTCCAAAACAAATAGCAAAAATAAATAGAGGCCTATTTCAATTAATAAAAAGACATAATAACCCTAACCAGATTGTTAGCAAATAAAGTCCGGGAGTGGAATTCAGTAAGAATGTGTTATATTTTATTTATCCCAGGAATGAAGGCTTGATTTAAAAACAGACA
Organism: Ailuropoda melanoleuca; assembly: GCF_002007445.2. Lineage (NCBI taxonomy): Eukaryota > Metazoa > Chordata > Mammalia > Carnivora > Ursidae > Ailuropoda > Ailuropoda melanoleuca. The sequence goes on from NC_048230.1 coordinate 87,594,714, forward strand.
CTATCACTGTAACTCACTCATGGGGAAAAATTAATTGAATGGATGCTGAAAATCATTAACATACAGTCTTCAACCCATCAGCATTCGTAGTCAGTTAGGAATCAGTGCGAACTAATTTTGGCTCCTAGAAAACTTACATACGTGGCCAGCATTAGATTTCTTTTCGATACTGCTGCCTTAGACCTGAGAAAATATCTTATTCTAGAGGATGTAATTCATTTCTCCAAATTAATAAGAAAAATGTAAGGTACTCAATCGGCCAATAAACACGTGGGGATTCATTCACCTGGATGGTCAGTAGGTGGGGAGGGGTGATGGCGAATGCCAGGCCACAGGAGCCTTGTGGGCATGTGGAATGAAGCCACGAAGGGAGGGTGCTCTTCCAAGAGTTGCTGCCGTGGCCTGAGCCACCAACCACCAAGTGCTCAGCTAACTGGCACTCCATGTGGGGCTCAGGCCGCAGCACCCAGCACCCTGAGCATCGATCGACCACTGGACCTGAGCTGAGCCTGCAGGGTGGGGTCTCTGAGGTCAGTGTCACTGCTGCCCTCCCTGGCATCCAGGGGCTGGCTGGCTGGGGTGGGGGGCAGCTCCCACCAGACCTCCTCCTTCCAGCAGCCAGGGTTGGGGACCCAGGCCGTGCCCTCCATGATACACACACAGAGGGCATCCTCTGCATGCCCGTCAGGGGATATGGAATGCAGGCAGCAGACAGGGCAGCACACGGCCTCCAGTCACTAGCAACTTCAGGGTCTGGCTCAGAGAGCTGCAGGCCTGAAGTCACAGCTGTCCTGGGGCCGTGGTCGCCCGGTGACCGAGCGACAGCTTCTGGGCAGCACGGGATGGTGGGCAATCCTCCTCTCTGGCACCCTGCCCCAGGGCTGGCTGTGGCTCTGTGGGGGCTGTGTCTGGTTGACATCTCCTGCCGTACCACCCTCTTCTTCCTTCCGCAAGGACTGATCCCCCATAAAAACGCGTCCTCTTCTATCTCCCATCCTCAGCTGTCTCAGTCTGCTTCTGGAGAGCCCACCCTGGGGTGCCTGGAACAAGCTCCGTGCTGAAGGGGGTGGCGTCTCCTGTGGGTCCCCTGTGACCATGCAGAGGGAGGAGGGAGACTGGGCTGGCAGCTTCCAGTTGGTCCTTGCTCATCCCACCCGGCACCCACCTTTCCTTCCCTACCGCGGCCCTGCTGAGCTTCCACAGCTCCTGGTCCACGACCAGCCTCACTCACTCCCACGACTGTGTGCAGTCCAGCTCATTTCATTACCCCTTACTCGTTATCACTATGTGGTTCTGCTCCCATTTCAAGTCCTGATATGGGGTCTGGGGGAAAGGAAAAATAAAACTTCATGAAGGACAACACATAACATGAATTTTGAAATCAGAAAGACCTTGCCTGAAACATGCGTTTAATTTTACTTTTCCTGAAAACATGTAGCTTGATGTTTATATAATCCTTTACATAACCCTATAGGATTTCACCAGAGAGTTCCTGGATCTGTACCCATGTTCTTGCATCTTGAGCCACCTGTTCACTGTGTAAATGAGGTGTGATAGAAACCAAAGGTGATCTGTGCTGGCCGTGCGTGGAAGGCAAGAGCCCCGGCAGATGTCAGCTGTACGCTTTGCCTCTTGGGTACAAGGGCAGGTACAAGGGTCCCTCCCCCACGAAATGGAAACCCCACGAACAGTGGAGATGTGCTTCCTGCACTCAGGGTATGAAAGTTACCCCTGAGAGCTCCAGGAGGAGAGTTTCTGGAACCCACGGGTCCATGGGGCCTCCCCTGTTCCCTGAGCTCTGGGCAAAATGGTCTTGAACTCCATACCCTCCTTCCTGAGTGTCAAATCCAAACCCATAGGGTGTGAGCTGCAGCTCTGGGGCCCTCGCCCACCTTCCTAGCGTGAGGGCCGCAGCTTCACTTCAACCTTTGGAACTGGAACCTTATGCAGTCACTCCTGAGGCCAAACCTGCACCGAACCATAAAGGCAGAGAAGTCTGGGAGAGGTCGTATTGTACCGGCCGAGCTGACACAGTGCAAACCGCCCCCGACACCAAACCACCCGATCATACTCTGTGGGTCTCTCAGGACACTGGTTACCTTGCAGCAGCCCCCCCACACACATGGCCAGGTATGACAGGGGCCGGCCAGTGTCACCCAACCCCACGTGGGGGCTTCGCTTCCAGCAACTCTGCACCTGTCCCCCTGCAGACAGTCACCCACTCGGCAAAGGCAGTGCAGGTAGCGATGACAGCAGTCACTCAACAAAGTCTGTAATTTATTATGCCGAATTAATCATTCTGAATTAATAAATATTCTATCAACACACTTGAACGAACTATTTAGGGACTCCACGATTGCAGCATTATCACCCGAGGACTGAAATAACGATCTGAAAAAAGACATAAGTCAAAATTACACATTCCTGCAGATGGCTGATTCAGGCGTGTTTGTCAACCAAAGGACAAACCATAACAATAGGAATATTGATGAGCTCAACATCAGAAACAACATTTTAAAAATACACTTAATCTTTATGTACTAACTTGGAACCACCTACGAGATATATTAAGGAAAAGAACAAGATGCGACACATCGGAAGAGTGTGTGGTTTGCTAGTACTTGTCTTAAAGAGGGCAAAGAATATATCTGCTACCTATATTTGCATTTTATGTATACCCTCTATGTACAGATGCATATATTATATACATGTGCTTATATAATCCTATACTATTTTGGGAAGACACAGATGACACTAGTACCATTGGTGCCTCTGAGGAGGGGATGTGGGTGGCTGTGGGACAGGAATGGCAGAGTTTTTACTACATAACACTCCATACTTTTTAGCTTTGAACCATGTGCAATTATTATCTACTGAAAAATAAATTTATTTAAAAAAATTTTTAAAGATTTATTTATTTGAGAGAGAGAGAGCACACGCTCACACAAGTGCAGGGTGAGGGGCAGAGGAGAGGGAGAGAGGAACTTTTGAGCAGACTCTGTGCTGAGCGTGGAGCCCGACGCCGGGCTCAATCTCAGGAACCTGAGATCACAACCTGAGCCCAAACCGAGAGTTGGCCACTTAACCAACTGTGCCACCTAGGCATGCCCTGAAACATAAATTTAAAAAAAAATTCTAAAATAAGCAGCAACAAACTCTTAAAAAAACATACGTTAAGTTTGTCACCATCCACAGCATATTGGAGAATGTCCACATGGTGGCTTACAGTGTCATATTAAAAAAAAAGTCTTATGAGTACCTCTCAACCTCAATTCTCAAAACACAGATACACATCTCAGAAAGAAACAAAGAAGAGCCAGAACTGGATGGTTTCTTGCAATTAGTTCCTGTGCAGGCCGTTGGGTCTAAGAGTCATCCAGGCCGAGCTTAGCAGCAAAGAGCGAGGTGATGACATCATCCCCAGTTTGCAGAGCCAGGTCATATGGTGTCTGGCCATTCATGTTCTTCCTCTGGATGCTTGCGTTGCATCTGCCAAGGGAATGGGCATGAACAGAAGGACTCAGACACCTGAACCTGAGGGCCTGGCTCTTCTCTGACACAGGGGCCGGTCTGGGAGCCCCCAGCCCCACCTTCCTAAACCTGTCCCCAAGAGGCCACTATGACGCCACTCTCAAGGGTGGCTCTACCTTGAGATCCTTTGAGGGGCTCTGTGATTTCAACACATTCAATTGCCAATCCTACTCATTGGCTCCCATTGCATCAAAGTCCTACAACCAAGTATGTTTGGTGGGGGGGGGTACAACAATTTCATTGTACTTTTAAGAGCCTCCAGTGCTGGGGACCCATGGTAGGATGGTGGCCCCCACTCACAGGGTTAACTGTTCAGGAACTAGGGCTTTCTGAAATCATCACAGGTCAGCAGGGGTCTCCCCCTCAGAAGTCTCCCCCAGAGGCCGGGAACGTACCGTAGTAAAGCAGAGACACACTCCCTTCCTGCCAGGCCAAGCAGAGTTGCTTCATGAAGAGCTGTATTTCGGAGCCTGTTGAGGGGGAGAAAACCATCCGGCTAAAGCAGCTGTAATGCAGCATGCTGCGGGCACGCCGACAAAGTCACACCAGTGACACCAACCCTTCCTTGTCTTCCGTCTTTCCTTTCTCCCTGATAGCACAACTGTTTGTTACTTTACCCCTCATGTTCCTCGGGTCTCTACTAGGCATTTACCATTTGAACTTCCGTGTATTCACGGGGTTGCCACATCTCCTGAGTAGATGCATGATCGTTGTTCGTAACTCCCTCTAAACTGAGAGCCGAGCGCGCATTCTAGTTACTAGGTGGGGAGGGGGCGCCATGGCTGGATTTTCTGTGTCACCACAGTTCGGTTTTGGGAAGTAATGAATTGTGACTGCCGACTCTAACTTTGTACACTACTCCTCGAACTACGTGACTCCAACCTGGCAAGAACGCTAGAAGGGACACCCTCTTCTGCCTCAGAGCAGAGGTGACACCTGTGAATCTGGCCCTCTGAGTAGCTTGAGGTTATCTCACCAGACCTTCTAGAATGTGTCTTGTACAGCAGGTAAACCGTGCTGTTCTATGAGTTTGTATTTTAAAGAAACTCTACTATGAATACACAAACTACTCAAATGGTTTATTCAAATCTAAGCATCATGGTGGACGAAGGTACATTCTATCTTTGTAAATCATGAATTACCTAATAAAATAAATTTCCACAGTTGAACCTCTAAGAAGCAGACTGATGGTTACACCCATCCATCCTGGCTACTCGGGTAGAACTCAGAGACAAAATATTTGAAATTGCCAGGGAACGGGGGTAGCCATTGTCCAAAAGCAAACAGCATTTCTCCTTGTCCGTCTCCTATACAGACCTTGAATCTGTGTTCCTGAAATCTGCCGGGAAGAGGAATCAGCTTTGGGGGAGGAAGTGTACCTCTCCTTAGCCATCCCTTTGGGTTGAATATGAGTGTATTCTGATAGGAAAGAGACAAACACTGGAAACAGAAACACTAGGGAGGGGCTTTCTGCTACCTGCCAAGCCACTGGATAGGAGTTACCTTGTGTGGAGACCACCTAGGCTGCTTCTCTCTGCTAGTCAAACAAGCTGGGGTGGGAGGGGAGAGTTTTTTAATCCTTGTTTAATCCTTGTTTCCTAAGGAACAATTCACTGAACCTCTTTTATAGAAAAGCCAGATCTCTGAAGAGCAGTAGGGTGGATGGAGCCTTGAGGTCATGTTCCTGGATCTACAGAGGTCCAGCCAGGGGGTAGAGGCCAGGCTGACCCAGGTCTAAATGCTTCAAACTAACAAATATAAAGCTGACTTAGCAGAGCTGGTTCTCAGTGGAAAAATCTGCTTTCTTCTATTGGCATAAACTAAAGCGGAAGAAGAGATCTCTGTCCTCTATTTTGAGGGAGGGCTTCTGGTCTAGCTTTCTTCCCTCCCCCTCCACAAGAGCCAGATTCTGCGAACTGTGCTAATGCCGTGGGACTGACAACAGGCTATCACACACCATTCAAACCGACGGTACAACCGCATAGTTAGACTTAGCAGAGATCATGTGTGGGTAAATGTCAATTTATAGAATGGTAATGAAGTCAGGATGGAAACTGAGGAACACCAAGGAAAGACAGGTAATCTGTTCCATGTCCAGAGTAGTTTCTTCCTCTCAGCTGGACTTCTCATAAGGCTAGGACACATCATACATAAACATCAATTCAAAATCTGTTCAAGAGATTTTTGTATCAACCACACACATTATATGTCTGTGTTCCAAGAAAAACTTGTCTGAATTGTACAAATATAAAGTATACCTTCATGCCAAACAAGTTGGCATTATTTTTATGAATAATGATAACCCAAGTGTGGGATAAATGAAGAAGCTGACAGAGTATGAAGAATGTGAACCCTAGGAAAAGGCGAGCAAGTAAATTCCAGCCACCCAAATACGTACAGCAAATGTGCCAAACGTTCTGCTCTAAAATAAAACTAAAAAAAGGCGTTGTGTCTAGCTGTCCTATTGGGCAGAAACATAAAAGCGCACATAGAAAAATTAACCAGCATATATTTTGAATAAAAACACTAGAGGAAATGTTGAGACAGAGGAAAACAGAAGCAAAGCTATCTAACTTTGGCTCTGTGTGCTGGCTTGACATACTCAGCAGCATGATTCCCTGGTGGGCTTCGATCTGGTCTCAGTAGTAGGTCAGGGGGCAGCAGGGTCAGATGGCTGCAGAACCCCTAGAGAACTCCCAGTTTGGCAACTTGGTTGGCAGGATATTAGCGGTTAACATGTGGTACCCGTTCTCAAGGAACTGTCCACCCCACGTCTCCAAAGCAATTTGAGGGAACAACAGAATCCCAAGGCTGGGAGAGGTCAAGAGGTAGGTAGGACAGGCCCGAGACTAGGGAAGGGACAGAAGCATCCAACAGGACTTGGTATCTGTCCGTCCTGCTGCCCAGCTGGGGAAACCAAGGCACCAGATCACGTAGTGAACTCAGATGTGCAGTGTCACCCCCAGTGTGTCAACATCCAGAGTCAACTGGATAAGGTTTTCTTTGTGCAGTAACTTCATGGGTACATTTCCATTGGGACTACGCTGGGCCCACTCTTCTCTTAGCGATCTCAACAGTTCAGATCATGATGAAAATAATGTTGCTGAACATCCTAAGGGCAAAGGATTTGCTGGCCCCACCTCAGTGTAAACTCGCTTGCTAACAAAATTTATCATCATTTATAAAAGCTACAAAAAGTTTCTGTTTTGCCCAGATTTGAAAAATAGTGGGTTACATCTCTTATTAAGGCCCAAATGGGTTCAGATGGTTCCCGAGTGGTTCCAAGCAAACAGGGCGTGGGTGTGGAGGGACGCTGCTAGAGCAGGGCCCCGAGGCAGCAGCTGGCCACCACATGGGCCAGGACTCTCCTTTGACTGCGTCTTACTTACGGGCCCCAGTGCTGCTCCGTGTCAGCTCCTCTCTGCACGAGAACTGGAATTGCTTCGTGGTGCTTGTTCACAACAGCTGTGGTTATCACGGGTTGCCCTTCACTGTCCCTGCAGTTGGGATCTGCTCCCTGCAGCATAAGAGAAAGGACAAACTTGCCACAAAACCCTGCTCTCAGCTGCCATCCTACAAAGTATAATAGACATGCCTGCTAGAACTAAACTGCTTTAAATTAAAAGAGAAGAGAATCAGGACACCCAAGATCTAACCAATAACAGAACTGCAGGTCACTTGGGTGATAAAACTTCTGCTCCCCCCATCAGAAGGGGCAGGCACCCCGAGCCTCGCTTCTTTAGGAAACATGAAGGTTACATGGGGTCATAGACCAGGGATTCTGTCCACCTTTATGCACATTATTTGGGCTCATATGACTTTTCTCTTTTCTTTGTTATAAAACTAGCAACCAGGAACAACTGATGAAAAATTCTTGACTGGCCATTTAGTCCACTTCCAGGCAGTTTTAAATGCAATGGCACTGTGGTTATCACAATACTGAACAAGACTTCCATCTGAAAGAGACAGGTGAAAAGCAAGGCTGAAATCCTCAGAGACTTGTTCTTTGAGTTGGACTTACCTCTTCGAGCAGCTGTTCAATCACAGAGACTCTCCCTTCCCCTGTTGGTCCGACTTCCTTCAGCAGGAGCCTGTTTTCAGGCTGCAGGGTTACACAACAAGGTCATTTCCACCACTGCGAAATAGCACTGTCCCCCTTGCTCCGACCCAACCCACCAGGCAAACACTTCCTCTCCAAGGTTAAGTTCTGAGCCCCAGGCACAGGTGAGTGTGAGCGTGTGTGTGTGTGTGTGTGTGTGTGTGTATGTGTGTGTGGTCTTTGCCACCAGCAGCACAAATAAACCTAGCTAAGGTAAATCTTGCTGGTCTCTTAAACCTTGTCTCAGGGAAGGATGCCACACTGACATCGTTTTATATTTATCAAGGACAGGGGTGCAATGAGAAACCTCACCACCCCAGAGACCCCACACCAGTCTTATTACAAAGGAAATAAATATTCCTAGGAAAAGCAACCGGGTGAATCCTAAAATTTCCTCTGCATGCTTTATAAAGTGTTCAGAATCAGCCTAAGTATGACTGTTCAGAAAACATGCTCACCTGAGGTGTGAGTTAACCGACCAAGTTGACTCTTGTTTGGGGGGGGATAAGTTCTCACCTATCAGCACACATCTGAAGAATTTATTATATGCTCTATTTTCAAAATGTGAGGAAATTCCCCTTTATATACATTCTCTCTTTATATATAAAGGATTGCCAATGCTGGCTGCTATAAAGCTGAAGAGGCTGTCTACAAGGCTGGAGGCATTACTTTCAGTATGTTTCCACCACTGGATCTGAGAGCCACTTGGGGTGGTCCCGGGACTCCAAAGTAGAAATAATATATCTGCAAAGTAGAAATAATATATCTACCCTCTCCTGGCTCCCTGGGGAGCCTTTAGGATGAGGACATGGCTCAAGGCCTGTGAGCCTTGTGGAAGATGATCCTGGGTTCAGGCTGTGTCTCTTCTGCCCCCTACTCTAGGATGATTAGCTTGGAACAAGGTACTCTAATAAGTGAACCCCCAGGGAGTCTTGGGAGGCACCCTTGTTCTTACTGAATTCTATTTCTTACAGAAACCTATACTGGAATGTACTAGAATGTCACCCTCATGAGGTCTGAGACCTTTACAGCTTTTGTTCATGATTTATTTTCACTGCTGAGAACTGTGCCTGGTATATGTGTGCTCCAAATAACCAATGAATGAGTGAACCACTGGAATGCTGTTATTATTTGTCTGATACTTATCCCCTAAATACAAATGAGAAAATAAAGGCACATAGCAATGGGGGGATTCGGGTCACATATGGAATAAGTGGGTGGAGTCTCCAAAACTAAGTTTATGGAACTCTGTATTTCTCTTCTACTCATTGACGATATTTTAAACTGAGAGAAGGCCGAGAGTGCAAGGAATTATACACAATACAGGTTAATGTAATTCTAAGGTCTTCTTCCCAAATGTATTTGTGTTTATGAGATGTAAAGCACATGGTACGAAAACACAAGATGAAGCAAGAAGTCACCCCCTTTGGAGAAATCATGATACAAGCTGGACGCTGGTATACACATTCCTGAGGGTGCCCTGATGGCTTGGCTTCATGGAAGGTGGAGGGAAGAACCCACATGTGCCCATCTCCATCTCAGGGGAGACCCAGGCTTTGGGCTTGTTGCTAAGCTCATCTCTCCTCCCTACTGCAGCCAAAGAGGACCAACTGAAAGGTAAGGTGATAGGGCTGAATGAGGGCACCCGCTGTCTCCTTCTCCAAAGCTCCAGTTAAAAGCGTTCACGGTCTGTATTTTTGAAAAACATAACCCTCACAGCTGTGGGAAACTCTCGAAGGGTGCCATCAGTGGATCAGGAATTGTTAGGAATTCCGAAGATTGGAAGTAGCTGGCATTTGGCTGAGAGGGAAAACAAAGCAAAGAAAAACTGGCTGAAGATGCCCAAGATAAGAGTCTGTTCCCTCCAGGGAGCCCTGCAGAAGTTGAGTTAATCAACAAGGATGCGGGTGTTGGGTGCAGGCTGGATTCATAAGCATTCTATGAAAGGGCTTTGTTGTGAGTGGCTGAGATGAGTGGTATCCTCCTCCCTTTCCTGTGTTCTCTGCTTAAAGCCTGGGGGTGACTCTTTTCCAGAGAGTTCATGATTTGCCTAACAAAGTCTTCTACTGGGAGTATTGGGCCCAAGAAGGGCAGAGCCCAGATCTCTGGGACAGACACAGGGAAAGAGAGTAAGGAAGGAAAGACAGCTCCATCCTGGAATGAAATACACTAGAGCCCTTCACGCACCATCCTCACCTCCAGAGGAAAGGCAACTCAGGGGACCCCAAGGCTTTCTCCTGCCCTCTGCTCATACACCCTCCAGGGAGGCCTGTCCCATAGCATGTCCACCCACTCCCACAGAGACCCGAGGCCCCCACACCCATGGCAGGCACCGGCGTTACTCAAACCAGCCCTTCACTTGTCAACGTGACCTGGCAACCGAGGATCATTACATATTTGAGACCAACCAAAAACAAGACAGAGAAAGATGGACAGACAGAACTGAGCCCAGAGGAAACAGAGATGATTCCAGAAACTAATAATAAATTATAATAAAATAATTCTAATAATCTTGACATATTTTAAAGGAGTCCATAAAATAAGAATACACTTATAAAAAAGGAACAGAAAATGAAAAAGTATTCTTCCATTAAAAAAAACTCAAAGTAGGGCCGCGTGGCTGGCTCAGTCAGTAGAGCATGTGGCTCTTGATCTCAGGGTTGTGCGTTCAAGTCCCATGATGGGTATGGCACCTACTTTAAAAAATAAATAGAATGGCATGGCATGGCATGGCATGGCATGGAATAAAATAAATAAAATAAAATAAAGTAAAATAAAATATCTCAAAGTAAAACATTCAACAGACAGGCCTAAGAAGGCAGCTGCAAGGACAAATGAGTACACATACTGTGAGCTGCTCCTTTTCTTGAAATTTTTTGGTCTTGAAATTCTTTGTCCTCTTGATTTTTTCAGTGGTGTCCGAGGTGCTCTGGCTGTGGTCACTCACTGAAATGAGAGAGTCAAGGACTTAAACGATGCCCCCTGCCACTCCCCACATATAAAGAGCTATCCTACTATCATGCCCATCAAGAGGTCAGAAGAATAAAATTTTTATAGAAATGTCCATTTTATTGAACCTCGCAAGAAGAACTCCTGGAGCCACTCATCTCAGTCCAGGACCAGAGGATGAGTGGGAAAGAGGGGAAGAAAAGGAGACTACATTTTTTTAAGCCCAAAAGAACACCCCCCCACACAACTTATCTCTCCAAGCCCTGTGAAAATTTCAGACATCTCACTCCTAACTTCAGATAACCCAGAAGAATAAAATGGCCGGAACATTAAAGGAAGATGTGTGGTTGGGCTGGCAAATTTTAAGCAATTCCCTGCCGTCCTTGCCAAGTCAGGGTGTTGCTGGTCAATTGTTTGAAAATCACCGTAAGGTACAACTCACCCAAGCTGGACCTGCTGCCAAATGGCCCATCACCACCCTCAGTGACACTGCTCAGAAAGTGGTTGCTGAAATCTACCGCCTTGCTGAGGTAAAGGTTCTGGGCAACAGAAAAAAACAGGCACCGTGACTGATGAGGCTGCTGTGTCCCCACAGAAGGGGTGCTCTCCCTGCTAACCTGTTCCTCTCTTCATTCATGACCACTCTACTCGAATAGTCAAGCCGGAAGCTGGACATCCCCTCACTGTGATGTTTTGTCTGTTCTGCCTCTTAAATGGCTCCTCAGCCTGGCCGCTCCTTTCTGTCATTATAGCCACAGCCCGCTCTTCACACACCAGGATCCCTGTGAGGGATTCCCAACTGGTTCCTGCCAGCCCACCTTCCACGTGCCTGCTCCAGTCACCCACCTACAATTTCTAAGTAACGGTGCTCTTCCCCTGCTTCAAATCACTCCACGCCTTGGAATTAGGGTGGCAAGAGGAGGAAGCTCAGGCTACAGAGTTTGAATCCTGGCTCTATCACTTACTAGCTTAGGGGTCTTGAAAGAAAGTGGCTAAATTTTTCTGTACCTCAGTTTCTTCACCTGTAAAGTGGAAATATCATGGCCTAACTCAAAAGGATGTTGCAAAAGTAAAACAGGTAAAATGGAGGTCTGTAGCATTAGGACTGATGATGTACAGTCCAGACCTGGAATTCTGTATCCACCTGCCACAGGGAACCACCTGCTACTGCCTGAACACTAGAACACACAGGCTAAGAAAAAACATATCAAACCAGGGGATAATTACTCCACTTCTACCTGATAGCGTGTTGTAGATGCTCTTGGTGCCCACCCAGTTCCCCCAACTGATTAACATATGCCTCCCAGCTGCTGGGTGGGCTGCTAACACCTCACAGCTGGCCAACTGCCTCCACAGATGGCTGCTGCCTTGATCTAGAGCTTATGTCCCTCTTTTCTTACCTCAACTGGGACAACTTCGTGGTCTGAGCCATACTTCACAGCTCCTCATGGATCAGGCTGAAGCTAGACTTTATGTACGACCGCTCAGCCCCTTCCCCTGCCTTGTCTCATGTCCTTCACTCCCCTTCTCCTCAAGAACCTCCCTGACCCAAGCTGTGCTGTAGCCACACAACTGAAAACATGGCATTTAGTGCTTTACTTGACTTCAAAACACTTCTGTGTGTGTCAGTGGACTGCATTTTCCCAGCCTCTTAGTTAGGCAGAGCCCATGAGTCTGTCCTAATTTTAAAGACACCATTAGCCCCCTGCTGGGCACATGGCCAAGGCCTGATAAATGCTAGTTCCCATGCTTTTTCTTGCCTTCTTTACCCTTCTTCTCAACCCATTCGTTATTCTTTTGTATATTCTGACTTCTTGTCCAATGAAACTACAGCTGCTGGTATGAATCAATTAATGTTTGCACTGTAGCAAAGTTCCAGTCACCACAGAAGAGGGCAGATCGAGGGAGGCAGAGCCACAATGTTTGGTTTATTTCTTATAGGCAAATAGGTGAAAGTACATACAGGCAAACATTTTTGTCAATCTTTCACCTATACTCAGACTTCGGTGAGTATATATAAGCCTGAGAAGCACAGGACTGCTAGGGTAGATAAAAATTCCTGGGGTTGTTTTTTTTTTTCTTTTTTTAAAAGATTTTATTTATTTATTTGACAGAGACACAGCCAGTGAGAGACGGAACACAGGCAGGGGGAGTGGGAGAGGAAGAAGCAGGCTCCCAGCTGAGGAGCCTGATGTGGGGTTCGATCCCAGGGCTCTGGGATCAAGCCCTGAGCCAAAGGCAGACGCCCAACAACTGAGCCACCCAGGTGCCCCCCAAAATTCCTGTTCTTACAACATCTTTATGTGCCTGAAACCTGGCTTCTCTGAGGTTTAGTGTAGTTATTTATCCACTTCTATGAAATTACTGGCTTTTGTCAAGTTTTATAACATTTGGAATACAAATAAGTACTTCAACAGAGTGTAAGCTACACTTTACTAGTTCAGTTGATTTTCAAATGAACAGCTTCTAAGGGTTTTACTCACCTTGTTTGATACTTGAATATAATTCAGCCGGATGCTAACTTCATAGCCATCTTCATGAACAGTTGCGGAGATAAGCTTTTAAAAAAGCGTTAGGGGGGGGTAATCAGAGGGGGGAATGAAACATGAGAGACTATGGACTATGGGAAACAAACTGGGGACTTCAGAGGGGAGGGGGTGGGGGAAGGGGATGGACTGGTGGTGGGTAGTAAGGAGGGCACGTATTGCATGGTGCACTGGGTGTTATACGCAACTAATGAAGCATCAAACTTTACATCAGAATCAGGGGATGTACTGTATGGTGATTAACATAATATAATAAAATAAAATTAATTATAAAAAAAAAAAAGAAAAATCAAAAAAAAAATAATAAAAAAAAATAAAAAAGCGTTAGAGAGAATTCACAACCACGCATGTGGGATTTAATGTCCTAAGCAACAGCCAAGAAAGCCTGAGATGTTAAACTGTAAATGTAATAAAATATTTAATGAACTGAAAAGAAGACAAGAAAAGAGAAACAAAGGAACAAAAGCTAAGTGAAATAGAGTGTAAGTAGCAAAATAGCAGACACAAATCCAGCCATACCTACAATTCCATTAACTGTAAATGAACAAAATTAATGTTCCCATCAAAGAGCAGAGACTGTCAGGCTGGATAAGAAAGCAAGACCCAAATTTATATTCTCTAAAGAGACACGCTTTAAATTTAATCAAGCCACCTGGCTGGATGTCATCAACTGGGTGTCCTGAGGGGCCAGGCCTTAGTAATAAAGGACCAAGTATCATAGTTGAGCAGCTTTCTCTGTAAGTAGCCGGAGGAATTTTGATCAAACAGGGGTCAGCAAATGCTTTAAGGATCAGATAGTAAATATTTTAGGTTTTGTGGGCTATCTGGCCATTGCCATTGTAGCACAAAAGCAGTTATGGACAATAAGTAAATGAATGAGTATAACTGTGATCCAATAAAACTTTATTTACAAAACGGGGTGGCAGGCCTGAATTTGCCCCACATGCCATAGTTTACAGACCCTGGATTAGGCCAAAGAGTGAATAAATCACCAAAATAGATTGTCAAAGGAAACTGAGCAATACTTAACAATGAAATAGCCTCAATGTTGACCTATTTGGTGGCAGAGGATCAAACAGGCTAATTTTCAAAGGTTCCTTCTAGTGCCATACAAACAGAAGAAGAGGTCTTCCCACAGAGCTCTTTATAATGATGGTGTAATGCTAGAGAAAGCATGGGGCTCACGGTCTGACAGAGCTGCTTCAAATCCTGAATCCCCTGAGACCCATCAGTGCAGTCCTGGGCAGGTCACCAAACTTCTCTGAGCCACTGTTCCTAGGTATCAAATAAGGCTTGTTTGGATTATCCACTGAAGTGTAAAAAAAAAAAAAATACCACCCCAAACTTCGTGGACTAAACAACCACCATTTTATGAAGTTCATGGCTTCCAACAAGGCACAGCAGGGATAGACTGTCTTTGCTCCACACGTCTGACACTTCAGCTGGGAAAACTCAAATGGCTAGAGGTGGTTGCACATTTGGAGCCTGGAATGACCTGGACTCTTAGCACTCGTCTGCCTGGCTCCTGAGCCAGGATGACTCGAGGACTGGGTTTGACTATGGCTGCAGAGGGGTGCATCTACATGTGGTCACTCTACAGGGCTTGGGCTTCTCATGGCAGGGTGGCTGGAATCCAAGGAGTGTTGGAGTGGAGCATGCGCAGTAAGAGAGGAAGCAGTACGGCCTCATAGGACCACAGCTTGGGAGTCCCATAGTATCACTGCCACCACACTCTGTGAGCCCAACTGCCACAAGCCCGCCCACATTCAAGGTGAGAAGACAGTGACTCCGCTCTTTGAAGACTACCAATGAATTTGTGGCCATTAAAAAAACCCAGCAACACTGCTGCAAAGGTAATCTCCCCACCTTGTAAGTTTGTTATGGGCACTAGAGATTGATGAACACAGCGCACACAGGGAGTGCATCGGGAAATGGCAGCTCTTGGGATTACCGTTGCTGCTAATACAGACTGGATTTAAGTGCACAATTTGGTGAGATTAAACTCTTCTGGGTTTTGTTTAGCTCTGAGCACCAGAGTCTCCATAGCATGTGGCATCTAAAGGCATGGAATGTTCACAATTTACTATCTTAGGTCAGGTGCAGAAGCACACTCGTAGACAAGGCTGGTGTGCAAGTGGTTTGTCAAGGCAGCACTTGCAGGGGAGGACCGTAAGGAAGTGTGGAAAGCAGGACAGGAAAGGGAAAAGAGCCAAGCAAAGTGCAATCTCGGGTGAAGTCAGTGGGGGGGACCTGTAGCCTGATCCCATGGGACTCTCTGGAGTGGAAATTCCATCCAGAGCTCACCCACCTTTCCCATTCTGGGTTCTGCGATCAAGGCCCGGAATTCAGGGTTGTTCTGAGCATAAGACCTGAGGTGGGCAGAGATATGATCCAATTGTTTTCTCCAGTATCCTAAAGAAAAAGAGAAACCCATCTTCATGGATAACTCTTCTGAAGCCAAGAAAGAAAAATGCTCCGTGCAACATGCATTCTCAGGTTATTTTTCTTTGCCAAACTTTATGATAGTTTTTACTTATTGAACCTCAACTAGGTACCAGAATAAGTTCCATTTTTGCTCCCAGGTTTATTCTTTACACATGGTTAATCATAGAATAGTACGGAATCTCAAAAGAATATATTTTGATGGTCACACATGGGGTCTTTTTCTTTTATTCTTTTTTTTTTTGAAAGGTTTATTTATTTGACAGAGAGAGAGAGAGACAACGAGAGAGGGAACACAAGCGGGGGAGTGGGAGGGGGAGAGGCAGACACTTAACAACTGAGACACCCAGGCACCGCTTCTTTTATTCTTTTAAAATTAATCGTATTGAGGGGCACCTGGGTGGCTCAGTCGGTTGAGCATCTGCCTTCAGCTCAGGTCATGATTTCAGCGTCCTGGGATAGTGCCCCACATCAGGCTCCCTGCTCAGCAGGAAGTCTGCTTCTCCCTCTCCCTCTGTGCCCCCTACCATGCTATCGCTCGCTCTCTCTCTCAGACTTTAAAAAAAATAAATAAAATTAACCATATTGAGATAACTTTTATGTTTTCAGTTTGAGTTTCAGCAAGTGTATATATCCCGATTAATACGAAAGACACTTCCATCACTCCAGAAAGCTCCCTTGTGCCCCTGTGCAGTCTGCACAGGGTTTAAAACATATTGGAATTCATTCATTGCCACCACTTAACACTTGGGAGATTTTGTACAAGTCTGGGTTTCTGGTTTCTCATGTGCAGGCAGGAGATGCATTTATAGGAAATGTCCAGAACAGGCAAATCCATAAAAACAGCAAGTAGATTCATGGTTGCCAGGCACCTGGGAGAGGAGATGTGGGGAGTGATTGCAGAAAGAATACTGGTCTACCTTTGGGGTGATGAAAATGTTCTGGACATACAGAGTGGTGATGCTTCTATATTGCTCCTAGTGGACTAAGTATCACTGAATTGTACACTTCAAAATGGGTGAAACGGTGAATTTTGCTTATGTGAATTTTAGAATGGTAAAAAGAGAAAGATAATAGTAGATAGCAGCAATGACACAGATTAACAATATTTCTACTGTAATGGCAATCCATATATGCTATTTAATTTAGAGACTAGACAATGGAGCTGTGAGTCAAAACATCAGAGTACTGGGCTGTCCCAGTGGCTCAGTCAGTTAAGCAGGCAACTCTTGCTTTCAGCTCAGGTCATGATCTCAGGGTCCTGGGATCGAGCCCCACGTCAGGCTCCATGCTCAGCAGGGAGTCTGCTTGAAGATTCTCTCCCCCTCTCTGTCTGCCCTTCCCCTGTTCACTCCCCTGCTCCCATGCCCATTCTTGCTCTCTCACAAATAAATAAAATCTTTTTTAAAAATTAAAAAAGATAAAAACCTCAGAATACTGCGGGGCGCCTGGGTGGCACAGCGGTTAAGCGTCTGCCTTTGGCTCAGGGCGTGATCCCAGCGTTATGGGATCGAACCCCACATCAGGCTCCTCTGCTGGAAGCCTGCTTCTTCCTCTCCCACTCCCCCTGCTTGTGTTCCCTCTCTCGCTGGCTGTCTCTATCTCTGTCAAATAAATAAATAAAATATTAAAAAAAAAAACCTTAGAATACTGAAAGTTTAAGAGCTATAATACAAAGGAAAATTACCTAAAGAAAAACAATGGAATTTACTTCTTATGTATAGAAATAAATTTAAAAGAAGAAAAATGCAATTTTCTTTCCAAGAAATACGGAGTTCCCTCCTGACAAGAAAGGGTATCTTTTCCCTCACCTCTTCCTGGGCTGACGGCTGTGAGGAGAGGTTTATGGTCACTCATCTTCTCCTGCCTCTGCTTCTGAGAAGCCATTTCTAGTTGCTTTTTGGCTAGTAGCGTGCCAGATGGGTAGAACAGGCCAGCAGTCTGTGTGCCCACGTCCTTCCGGGTCCCAGCATCAGGTCTGGGTAAAGGAACATTTAGGGACTGCCAGGCAGATCGGGGCTGTGAGCAAGGCAGAAAACATAAAATACTAGAATATAATTTAATTAATTCTTCATATTACTCATAGAAAAGAATTCTAATCAGAAGTAAAAGTATCTCCAAGAAACTGTACTTTGAACTAAAAAGAGGTTTTCAGCCCTTGCCTCCCCTTCTTTTCATCTGTCTCTCCCAGCAATTCCCAGCCTGATCCATAAAGCTAGCCTCATTTTCTTGGCCATTTACTATCTCAAATTCAGCCAATCAACCAAATTGCCTTGCTGCCTGAGGCCTGAAACAAATCTAACCTCTCAGCTCTACAGTCCAATAGAACATAGACTTCACTACTCATCCACAATCAACCACTAGTCAGCAGTATTTTCTCTGAGATACTCCTGCATCTGAATGTGGGGACTTGAGAGGACCATCATGTAAGGTTATGTAGGCTGTGCACTGCACAACATCACTGCATCTAAAGGGATACCATTCACATGGTGAGCATTATATATTTGCATATTTATTAGGACAATTTTTTGGTAAATGGAAGAAAAGGTCTTTCTAACAAAATTAGTATATAACAATAAATTTCCAAAAGACCACAGTCAAGTGTCTTGAGGAAAGAACCCTTTGTCTCTCATTTGCATATGGTTCAATATGGGCTATTGGCAGTCCCAGGATCCATAAGTCTCAGCTGGGGCTAAGAAGGTCATGAACTCCCTAAAAATGAATGCAAAGTTGCTGAGTGCATGTGCATTCTCTCTAATAACTATCAATCTTCAAATTCTTCTAATGAAGAGCTAAAAAGAAACCTGAAAAGCCTTTATGTAGCTTAGAGAAATTTATAAAACGCTAACACCAAGCTGGTTAGAGATTAAGTCTTTCTGAAGATAATCCTGTAAGATTTTCCTTAAACTATATGCTATTGTTATAAATGGCTAAAGCAATTTCATATGCCTGCTATAACTTTTCTAAAACATAAGAGAGCAGGAGCAAAGTTCCTGGTATGCTACATAAGAAATTCATGAGAAGTGTGTCTGTCTCAGGGCACCTGGGTGGCTCAGTCAGTTAAGTGTCTGCATTCCACTCAGGTCATGATCTCAGGGTCCTGGGATCAAGCCCTTGGTTGGGCTCCCTGCTCAGCAGGAAGTCTGCTTCTCTCTCTGCCCTTCCCCCACCACCGCTTGTGCTTCTCTCTCTCTCTGTCTCAAATAAATAAATAAAATCTTTAAAAAAAAAAGTATGCTTGTCTCATATATTTTAAGTCTATTTCTCCCTCATGGCATTGTATTGATTTACATTAGTTATATTATTAGTCTTACAAATGCAATTAGACCTCAATCTACTATAGATAAATCTTTGAATTCTGAAGAAATCACTCGAGTGTTTAAAACCTAAATTGATCGAATTTATGTACACATCTAGTTGAAAATCCAAGCAAAAGGTCTACATGTTTTGGCTCTCTTTCCCCAGGTTGATCCACAAGGTAGAGAAAACAAGTTCAGGGTCTTAAACCCATTCCCTGGCACCAGTGCTTACAACAGTGGAGGCCTCACCTCAGCAAAAGGGCCAAGTTCTCCAGCGGCTAGAGCCAGGCCGTGGTCCAGGCTAAGTCTTGCCAAGGGCTTCACATAAATACCACAGGAACCACAGAACTGGGCAGATGGGTGATTGCTGGCCCCACATTTGGGGCAAACAGAGTAGCAAGCAGAAATACCCGGCTAGAGGATAGAAAATATTTTTACACTTTCATAAATATCAGGGTCCTAATTTTCCCACGTAAATTATTCACATACCATACCATCACTAGCCATCAAAATAACATATGCTTATACCCCTGACCCTGCAAGTCCACCTTCTAGAACTTATTCTACAGATGGACAAGTATGCAAAGAAGTATATTTGAGATCACTCCCTGCGCGTTTGTGGTTTTAGAGAAAATAACTGGAAACAACCTAAATGTCCAGCAATAGGGGATGGCCTAAATGCATCATGGTACATACAGACGGCAGTATATTATGGAGCTACTGAAAAGAATGAGGAGGTTACTAACAAGGTACATGGTTAGGTGAAAGGAAAAGAATTAGTGTTTCTGTGAAACTACTAGTTTACTTATTAACACACACACTAGGTAGTGGTGATTGCTTCTGGCGATAGGCCCTGCGGGCCTGGGATGAGATGGGAGATTGACCCTTCACAAGAAACCTGCTGTATTACTTACATGCAACACTTTTTCAAAGAAAAGACTTTTGAGTCTTTCATTAAAAAGGTAAGGGGTGCCTGGTAAGGGCTCAGTGGGTGAAGCATCTGGCTCTTCATTTCAGCTCAGGACATGATCTTGGGGTCCAGGGATTGAGCACCATGTTGGGCTCTGTGCTCAGTGGGGAGTCTGCTTGAGGATTCTCTCTCTCCCTCTGCGCCTCCCCCCACTCGTGTTCTTTTTCTATCTTTTTCGCTCTCTCTCTCTCTAAAGGTAAGTAGACAAGTCATAAAAGAAGAAATACCAATAGTCAATAAATGATTGAAAAAGTTTAACCTCAAAGAAATGCAAAGCAAAACAGCAATAACAGCTTTCTCAATTTAAGAGAGTCAATTCTGTCTCCAGATTCTTAGGTAAATAGGTGCTAGCATTCAAATCAAAAGAAGTGATTTCTGCAAGGTGGGGGAAGAGAAGGAGCCTGGCTCTTTCTAGGGCGGTGGTGAGGCTCTGGCACCAAGAAACTCAGATTTAAAATACCCACCGTGGCTCCACACCAGTCACAGAAGCAAGCTTCCCGGCGATTCCTGCGACCACACTTGGAGCAGGAAATGGTCTCCCCTTTCTGAGTGGGCGGAGGTGGGGCTTTATCTCCACTGCGCATGGGCTGGTGGATACAATGGCATTTATCAATAGGCAGATCAATACTACATTCTGCAATCTCCCTCTGAATCCAGGGGGGGGGGAAAGCCCCAAATCAATGCAAGCCCTGTAATAAGGTATTTTTGCCCCAAAGAGTAAAACTATGATGGACTTCACCAATTAATAAATTCGTACAAAGACACATTCCTCAAGTTGATAAAACTGGTGCCTGACGCATCCTGATATTCCTCAGTATCTTTAACACCAAAAGTAGGAAACCTACTGTTGATTTACCATAAGGATATTTATAAAGAAAGAATGTAAGCAGAATGTCACAACTGAGGTTTCTCTTCTTTCCTTTAGGGCTCTGATTTCCATATGGAAATGTGAATTTATTTTCCACCCCTGACACATGAAAAGAATTATTTTATTTTGGGGAGAGAGAGAGAGAATTGTTTCATGAGAATTTCTGAAACTTTGTGAGGTAGGCCTGGATTAGAATCTTCGCTCCTGCTACTTTCTTTTTGCCTAGGAAGAGATTTTTTCATCAGACAAGTATCTGTCACTGTTACGTGATCACCTACTATGTGCAGGCACACAGTGCTGAGCACTGTCCCTCTAACCTTGCATCAAACCACAGGACAGACCTGTGAGGTGGGTGCCATCGTCACCTGTGTTTTACAGAGGTTGGAAACTGAGGCACAGAGAAGGCGAGACCCAAGATTTGACCCCAGGCCATCTGATTCTATCTATGACCCCATGCAGCCTCTTCGATACAAGAGCCCCTTCACAGGTCTGTAGGCGGGGTTCAGACGGTTCACGGCAATTAGTATGCAGGGACGCTTAGCACAGGGTCAGGCTCCATATGTCAGCTTCCCTCCTTTCTCTTGCTTTCCGCTAGATCCTGATTTCTTTAAGAGAAAGGACTATACTTCACATTTTTCCCCACTAACATAGTACCTTGTACCTCGGCACATGGGAGTCATGCAAATAGTTATTGGATGAATGAATCAATGAGTAACTGATACAATTGATAACTGCCACATATCCCACGTACAATACTAAGAATGGGCACACTAGGGAAGACGTTTTCTAAGGACCATTTTTCCTCCAAGATTGATATTTTAGTCAACTTTGCTTGCCTAGCTATATCCTCTTTTACTTCAGGGACTGTTTTGTTATCCTAAAACAGACATCTATCCAGAAAGATAGAACGAAGATCTCTGTTTGTATACACCTACCCATACCCCACTTCTGTGCAATTAGTGAGAGACTCCTTGGGACAAATCCAGAGAGAAATGCTTTGCACACTTTTGCTTCAGCCTTAAATTTCAAATGTATCCTCCTGCTACAACAGGGTTTTGATATAAAACTTGATGACTTGGGTTTCTAAATGTAAAGCCTTCAGATATTTAATTTAAATGCATCAGGGCACCTGGGTGGCTCAGTTAGCTAAGCATCCAACTCTTGATATTGGCCGAGGTCATGATCTCGGGGTTGTGAGATCGACCCCTGCACTGGGCTCTGTGCTCAGTGCAGAGTCTTCTTGAGATTCTTTCCCCCACCCTCTCCCTTCCCCCCTGCTCCTCCCCCTGCTTGTTTTCTCTCCCTCTCTCTCTCAAATAAATAAAATCTTTTTAAAAAATAAATGCATCTACTGTTCAAGTAGATTTGTTTTAAACATAACATTGCTCTAAAGAAAGAAAAGGCATTTTATTCCATTCATATTAACGCTGCTAAACAAAGAAAAGACATAAGCCATCAGACTGAAGATGCATTGTTATTTCCATGGCACTTCAATGATATGTACTGTCATTGTGACATCCAAACTCTCATATACCGTTCAAAGAGAAATCAAATCCTGAAAACAAATTCAATTTTGTAATTGTTCCTGAAACAGTTTTGCTGATAGAGGAGACCCAGAAACAACTACATCCCTGACAGGTAAGAAAATCAAACTCAGTTGCATGTGCACTTATTCCTTCACTTTAAATACTCAAAATAGACTAGAAAATCCAAAAGTGGTTACCTACCATGTTCTCAATTTCAAAAAACAGCACGGCACAGTCAGTAAAGACATATATGGCTGTGAATGAAATACAAGTGTCTACTTCTCCGCTGGCTGCCACCAGCTTTCTGTGCAAAGTTATTAAACGAAAAATTGTAAGAAATTGCTGGTTTTATTGAATCCCCCTGGAGTTAAGACTTAGAAAACGATTTTGTGTTGGTGAATATATAAAGTCCTCTCCACATTTAGAAATGTTGCTTTCAGTGTCTCTCTCCAACCTCCCACTTCTTCCTTCCTCTGCAGATTATAATTCTCCATTATTATTGACACTGGACATTTAGCAGTCACCAAATGGAGGCTTGGCCCATGCTGTCAACTTACCTCCTGAGATGACGGCAGGGCCCCCTCACAGGTGACACAGTATTTCAGGTGAGCTGGATTCCCTGTGCCACAGGTGCGGCAGACTATTTTCTCCTTGAAAACAAAGAACAAGAAACACATTATTCTCTGAGCAAACAACTGTGCAAAGAAATCATCAAGCAATCTTTTCAATCAGCCAGCTACAGACCCTATTTTAACACTCAGACCCTGAAATCGGATTGGTTTGGAAATGATTACAACATAGTATCAGACAAATGAAAATCGTTTTAAAAGAAACAACTCCCCCCGAAAAAGAAACAAACCCCAAATGAACAAACTGAAAACAGGGATTCATTTGGCCTCAGGAAGGCAAATAAAAAATTTTGCACTGATTATGTATGAATTTTTTATTATTTTTTCCCCCAGTATGGAAAGCATGATGGTAGGCTCTCCATCTCACAGCTTGAACAATAAACAGAAAAGCCCAAGACTAGCAAAAGCTTATCCATGTGTTTACAGATCATCTTGTAAACAGCCTACGGGACTTCGTGTTAATGAATTAAGGTTTGCTCTGTAGTTTCTCACTCAGAAATGCAAAAATGAAAAGACTGTCTTAGAAAATAAATGATAAGTGCAACTTTCCAAGTTAGGAAACTGAGGATAAGTAGCAATACAGGGAGGGAGGGAGGGAGGGAGGGAGGGAGGANGGGAGGAAAAGGAAGGAAGGAAGGAAGGAAGGAAGGAAGGAAGGAAGAAATATTAAAATAGTCTAACTAGAATTCAGCTTTTAGAGGTTTGCTAACACCTGTTCAGTCACTGGACTATTCTGCACTATCAGGATACTATCCCCTTCACTCATCAATGACCAGTGACACTCAAATGCTCCTTTCTACTCCAGTGCCTACATTTCCCAGGTGTCCTGAAACTGACACCCTGTGATCTGAAGCTGTAGAGGCAAAGACAATGATCAAGAGAAAGTCCAACTCTCAGGGCTGTACCTCCAACCCCACCAGGTAGGCTATGAAGTGCCTGGCCTTTCCAAGGCTGGTTAATTTCACTCTAGTAGAGGACTCCAAGTTCTTGCAACTCAAAGAACTCCTGAAGTGCAAACGGCCAACTGACTGCTATTCAAAATGGCAGAGGATCACAGACTCGCTCTCTGTAGATCCTGACACCCCCTGGTTCCAGCATTCTTCAGAGTTGCTTAGTCTCTGTAGCATAATCTGCAATTGCCAGAGCTTTTCTGTGAGATTTAGGGCTGTGGTCTTCCTGGAGACTCAGAAAAGATCTGGTGACACTCAAGACACTCGTTGAGAAGTGAATCAAATTTCCTGTCCCTGTGTTAAAAAAATACTGAGATCAAACAAAAATAACAAAGTTGTTTGCTGCAGGAAATATTCTGGAAAGACTGTAAACCAGTAAGGCTGCTTACTTATTTGGTCCAACAGCTTACCTCAGGATCCTCACACGGGAGGTCCCACAATCCAAAATTAGTATATCCCCACATAACACTTGGTGTGTGTGTGTCTGGGTGCACACGTGTGTGCACATGCATGTGTAGTGAGAACAACTAAAATCTACTCTCAGCAAATTTCCAGTATACAAAGATGGATATTTTAATTAGCTTGACTGTAGTAATCATTTCACTACGTACATGTATATTAAAACATCACCTTAAATATATAAAATTTCTATTTATTTACTTTTTTTTGAGAGAGAGAATGAGCAGGGCGGGGTGGGGGGGTGTAGAGGGAGAGAGAAAATCTTAAACAGACTCCGCATCCAATGAAGAGCCTGACTCAGAGCTCGATCTCACGACCCTGAGATTATGATCTGAGCTGAAATCAAGAGGCAGATGCTTAACCAACTGAGCCACCGGTAGCTAAAATTTTTATTTAAATAAAGAATAAAAATTTTAATTTAAATACATAAAATTTTTATTTAAATAAACTATTTTTAAAACTAGCATGTCATAACTTTGCCCAATAAAAACTGACTCTGCCCTATTCTAATCCTGCTTTGCAAAACTCCCTTCTAAATTTTTTTAACTAGTAAACTTCATTTTTTAGAGCAGTTTTATATCAAAACTGAGCAGAAATTACAGGGAGTTCCTATATACTTACTCCCTGTTCCCACACATACACAACCTTCCCCACTACCGACATCCCACATCAGGATGGTACACTCCGTACAACCAGTGAACCCAAAGTCCATAATTGACCTTAGGGTTCACTCTTGTCAAACTCTCTTTTTAAAAAAATCACCCAAGTGCAGCACTAAAACCATATGAACACCTTTCCCTGCCCTCTCTCTTCTGAGATACTCTCAAGACAGTGAAAGTGGCAGTCTACCTTACTGTTTCAGGTCCAGTAGACATGGCCTTCTTGGCCAACAGGTGTTTCTAATGGTTTTGTTGGTGACTTTTTGACACCATGTCATGGCTCACTTCCTTGAAGAGCAGTGACCATGACCCACAGATAGAAATAATTTTACGTCATAATCACTACACTCATAGATGTCCATAGGGATGACTTGGGATTGAGGCCACTATCAGACTATCTTAAGGAGGATGTTAAACATCTGTGATGAGGACCTTTTTTAAAAAAGTCATTACCCTTTGGTGCCTGGGTGGCTCAGTCGGTTAAGTGTCTGCCTTTGGCTTAGGTTGTGATCCTGGGGTTCTGGGATTACGCTCCACGTGTGGCTCCCTGCTCAGCAGGGAGTCTGCTTCTCCCTCTGCCCCCATCCCCTCGTGCTCTTTCTCTCTCTCTCAAATAAATAAATAAAATCTTTTTAAAAAGTCAATACCCTCATTTGCTACCTCATCCATGGCATTTACAATGTGTTTAGTTGAAAGTTCTAAGCAATTTAGTGGACCCAAATTAGTTATTGGGGTAACATTTTTCCTTACAAAGTAGTTGAGAGATGAGAACAGTTTTCTAATCTCCCAAATGACAAGCTCTGACAAAACGAAGTGAGGAAGATGTAGTAGGTCATTGCAAACTTCATCTCAAGGTGGATTTCGTAAGTTACCAAGCTACAGTTCTGCTTGATGCAGAGCTGTGGTTACACGGCTTTAGCCCCGAATCATTGTGTGAGAGATTCAGGTCTTATAAGGAGATAATTGCCCCAGTCATGTAAATCATCAGATCTTTTTTAGTAATGACTTCAAGAGGATCCCTGCCCTAAGCCTCTCAGATTCTAGGAACCCAAAATGTCTAGAGACCTGGAGGTATACTATATGTGCGAGTTAGAGCCCAAATGAAATTGATGACCTCTTGGTAAAGGAGAGTTCATGTGTTCTGGTTAAATGGGAGATGCTCAAATTAATTTTTAACTTTAGGAAATGGCCAGTGAGATACATTTGTTTAAAAAACAAAACGAGGGGCGCCTGGGTGGCACAGCGGTTAAGCGTCTGCCTTCGGCTCAGGGCGTGATCCCGGCGTTACGGGATCGAGGCCCCACATCAGGCTCCTCTGCTATGAGCCTGCTTCTTCCTCTCCCACTCCCCCTGCGTGTGTTCCCTCTCTTGCTAGCTGTCTCTATCTCTGTCAAATAAATAAATAAAATCTTTAAAAAAAAAAAAAAAGAAAACAAAAAAAAAAACAAAACGAGGGGCGCCTGGGTGGCACAGCGGTTAAGCGTCTGCCTTCGGCTCAGGGCGTGATCCCGGCGTTATGGGATCGAGTCCCACATCAGGCTCCTCGGCTGTGAGCCTGCTTCTTCCTCTCCCACTCCCCCTGCTTGTGTTCCCTCTCTCGCTGGCTGTCTCTATCTGTGTCAAATAAATAAATAAAATCTTTAAAAAAAAAAAAAAGAAACTTGGGGCACCTGGGTGGCTCAGTTGGTTGAACATCTGACTCTTGGTTTTGGCTCAGGTTATGATCTCAGGGTGGTGAGACTGAGCCCTGCCTCAGACTTCTTGCTCTGCAGGGAGTCTGCTCAAGATTCTCTCTCTCCCTCTCCCTCTGCCCCTCCCCGCCACTTACACATGCTCTCTCTCTCTCTCAAATAAATAAATAAATCTTTTAAAAATATAAATAAATGAATAAATAAAATCTAAATGTGTGAATATATATGCATGTTTCTGTGCATCCAGAAAAATACATAGAAGGATATTCACTATCGTCGGTTATTTCAAGAGGATAGAAATAGAGGTGGGTGGGGAAATTATGTACCTCTTTGTATATCTTTAGACTATTTTACTTGTTACAAAAAGTTAGAGAATTTTTGAAAGTGCAAAATCCTCTCTTCTTCTGAAATACAGGCAGCGGTGCCAGAGAGTAAAAGGAGAAACTTCTGCTACTGTAGCTTCCAATCCTGGCAGCAAAATATATATATATATCTTTTTTTTTGTTTTTGTTTTTGTTTTTTTTTTTTTGTTTTTTTTTTAAGTTTGTTTTTTTTTTTTTAAAGATTTTATTTATTTATTCGACAGAGATAGAGACAGCCAGCGAGAGAGAGAACACAAGCAGGGGTAGTGGGAGAGGAAGAAGCAGGCTCACAGCAGAAGAGCCTGATGTGGGGCGATCCCATAACGCTGGGATCACGCCCTGAGCCGAAGGCAGACACTTAACCGCTGTGCCACCCAGGCGCCCCAAAATATATATATATATCTGATAGAGCAAAATTCCTCAGCGTCGACAAGGCCTCTAAATCAACAGAAGATAAGTCTGCACCAGTGGACTGTTGGCAGGAAGAGGATGGATGGTGCTTTGTGCACTATGTGGAGTGAGATGGATACCAACACAAAAACAGCAAGGAAAGTCTTCAGCAGGCCCTGCTGGTGCCTTGGGGAAGGTAAGTCTGTTGGCTTCTGTGAACAACACCTATTCCCACTGACCTCGGAGGTGGCTCTCTGGGTGAGAATGTTATCTAAAAATCTATCACCCTTGTAAGACATGGGAAAGCCACTGGGATATTCTCAGCCCAGGGTTTCCGAAAGTTGTCCTTCCGTGAATAGAAGCAGCAATACTGACTGGCCATAAAAATCAGGCACCAGGCATTTCCCTTCAACATCAGATGTCATGGTGATAAAAGTCTCTCTAAAAAATCAAGTCTGATTAAATCCTGTCCCTGCTTTTACCCCTTCAAGGTGCACTGGGAGAAATTGGAGCTGCTAAGTACGGTAGAGAAGGCGCCATCTTGCACAACCCACAGCACCTCCAGCATTTCTGCTGCTCTACAAAACCAAACTGCTTGCACAACCCACAGCACCTCCAGCATTTCTGCTGCTCTACAAAACCAAACTGCTTACAAAGTTTGAAACACACCCTGAAGTTTCCAGTCTCTGTACTTCTTCCTGAAACACCCTCTCCCCCTGACCTCCCACATATACACATGAGCAACTTTTCTTTGTCCCATCCCTTCCCCATCTGGCAAATGCTTGTGCCTCCCACAATGCCATCAGATGATACCCCATCTTCAAAGCTATCCCTGGCCCCAGCTCCTGATAAGAGTTAGTGAATTCTTCCTGTGTGCCCCCACCCAACCAGCAGGACTGCCACCTCCACTGCTGCAAGTGTGGGCAGGCACAGGGGCAGTGGGTCTAGGGACCAGAGTCCAGCGAATGTAGGGCAGAGGCCCAGAGAGTGGCCCAGGAAGCAGCATGTTGGGGAAAAGTCAAATCAAAGGTGTCTTTGAAAAATCCCCTCACCACCTGAGGGTTCACACTCGAAGTGTAAGGCAGAACCCAGAGAAATAGGGTGAAGCTGAAGGAAGGTTCATGGCTGCACCATCATGACGGATGTCAGCAGCCTCAGACTAGGCCCTAGTGTCTGTGAATCCTGGAGGCCTGGCCGGAGACCACTTCTTCCTCAGACCTCTTTCCTCGATTCTCCCCATTCAAGGGACCCTAAAGTGGGTATCCAGAGATTGTTTCTTAGGCTCATCCCACTCCCTGATCCATCCATTTAACAAAATGATTAGTAAATTGTTACCTACCTGACTCTGGCCCAGCCAGTTCTTCAAAGTCTCATTTCTGAAGGCTTACATTGCTTGGAATACTTAAAAACCTTTCAGAGTGAAGGGGAGCTTGGAGGTAGAAGAAAAAGTGGACTTCCCCTTTCTCTCATAAACTTTAATACAGTTGGCCCATATGAAAATCCACAAAGTCATTTTAGGAGTACTGCAGTTCCAGTTGTACATTGAATCTATGCATTTCCCTTAATACTAAAAACTCTTGCTTTTTTATGTCTCAAATTCTCTTTATTAAATCTTTTTTTATCCTTTAGTGACATTTACTTGAGATTAAAGAGGAAGTGAATGGGACTGTAAACTGAAAAATGGATAAAAGATACAGTTGTACATTCAATGATTCAACCACAAATATTTTCATGGTAAGACATTGTCTAGCAAAGTTTTTTGAATATATATGATGATGATACTTAACTTTTTCTTTTTCTTTCTTTTTTTGGGATACTTAACTTTTTCATCCATGTGACTGGCTATAATCATTCTTTTCTACATAACAGCACTCCATAATCAAATAAAGCAAATAAAAGCATAAAGCAACTTTAAGGACAAGCTTAAAAGTTCTTAATTACAATATTAATTACAATGTTGAAGTTTAAATATAAAAAGTAAAAAACTGTCTAAGTTAGCTATATGCATTTTGACCTCCAATTCCATGTTCAGGGAACTCACTTCTATGTATCTCTCTTAACAATTAGAGATCCTATTGGCAGGTAAAACTATTGGGCAGCATGTCTTCCCGAAAATTACAGTGGATTTTGTTCACAGATATTAGTTTATCAATTATTCACCGAACAATTGGCTGATGGAGGCTACACATCAGCTGAAGACATTTAATGGCTTACATATCACTTTCTATATATTTTATTCCTGTTTTTACAGAATCACATTTCATTACCTTCAGGCGGAGGCTGGCCTGTGGCTGCAGCTGTAGGATAAGAGAGGCCTCACACACCACACAGATGGGAGTGTTCATGGGCACCATGTTTCCACACTCTGCACATAAGCCCATCTGCATAAAGAAAGAGGTTTGTCTTGGGATGCAAAAACCAATGGTATAAGTAGATCTTCAAATATAAGATTTAATTTGCTTTTGTAAAAAAAGTCTAAAAATAATTACCTTTATTCTTATTTATTTATTTTTGTATTGTGAGAACATGTTTATTATGGAAAATAGAGGTGTAAAAAAAAAAAGAAAAAATATAGCACAATGGAGTAAGGAAACCCACAAATTCTCTCTCTGAAGAGCAATTATAAAGTTGGATAAAACTGTCATTTCAGATTCAAAAAACCATTCCAGATTCTGAAAGTCACCAAAGGCACACAACAAACTGGAAAGTGGTGAATTTCAGATAAGAACACTACAAGTCTATGTGGTTCCTGCTTGAGGCTGTCCCCATCCTCCTCTGGCTCTGTCAGTGTGATAGTTTCACTGGGACAGAACAGGCTGTGAAAACCAGCAGCTTCATACCTGCTGAAGGGCAGGGCTCACTTGATTTGGAGCACTGTTAAGATGACAATCTCAGTGGCAAGCAAACAGGGAGGGCCAGTGGCTCTACTAGCCTGAAATCATTGCCCTGTTTGAGGCGACTAGCCAGGGATTTAACAGAAAGTTCCAAGAGGTAGGTCAAATATAGGGGGCTTGATAAGCTCCCCACATATCTTTAGTTAACTGGAAGATATGCACATGTATAGCATAAACCAGAGTGGGTGTAAGCCACTTACGCACTGCTGGCTGACAGAGGCTACACATGGAGATGTAAGGCAGTTAAGTAAAAAGTAAAAGCTGAGACAGACTTGAAAATAGCCTGAAGCTTGCATGTTTGACCCAGCCCACACGTAGATCCATCAGCAGAGAGCGAAAGCCTTACTGGACCAAGGTATTTGAGTACAACTTCTGGCCAATCTTCAGTTGAGCACTAACTAGGCTATGCAGACCCAGGGTGACCCCAGGTTTAAAAATAAAAACAAGAACAAAAAAACTGATATCAGGGGCCACACATTTCAGGGGAGACAAACATGAGAAAAAAATTAATCCCAGTAAACAACAATAAAAACAGCAGGAAAAAAAAAGAAAAAGAAAGCAAACACTAGGAGAAAAAGTCAGAATCCAGAGTTGTTAAACAATATATCATCTAAAATGTCCAGAATTGAAGAAAAAAATTATGGGGCATGCAAAAAACAAGAAAGCGTGACCTATACTCAGGGAGAAAGGAAAAAAAAAAACAGTTGATAGATATAGTATCCCCAGATGTTGGATTTATAAAGATTTCAAAACAGTTTTTATAAAAATGTTCAAAGAACTCAGGGAAACGATATCTAAAAGATAAAGAAAGTATGATGGCAATGATCCAAAAAACAGGGACGCTCAATAAAGACACAGAAATTATTTTTTAAAAAGAACCATATCAAAACTTGGAGTTTAAAATTAAAATAACTGAAATTGGGGGGAGGAGGAGGGAATCTCCAGAGGGACTCAAAAGCAGGTCAGAGATGACAGAAGAAAGAATTGGTGAAGATGAATATGTTCAATAGAAATTTTCAAATCTGAAAAACAGAGAGAAAAAGGATGGAAGAAAATAAACAGATCATCAAACACCTGTGGGACAACATAAAACATATCAACATACTTGTAATAGGAGTCCTAGAAAGAAGGGAGAGAGAGGAAGAGGCAAAAAAAAAAAAAAAAGAATTTGAAGATATAATAGCCCAAAACTTCCCACATTTGAAGAAAAATACTAATCTACAGCCCCAAGAAAATCAATACCAAGAAAGATAAACAGAAAGAGATCCACATTTAAGCACAATATAGTCAAACTGTTGAATGTCAAAGACAGAGAAAAGTCTTAAAAGTAGCAAGAGAAAAAAACTACTTATACATCAAAAACCATGAAGGTCAGAGGTAGGAGAATAATGTATTCAAAGGGCTGAAATTAAAAATAACTGTCAAACAAGGGGCGTCTGGGTGGCTCAGTCAGTTAAGCATCCAATCTTGATTTCGGCTCAGGTCATGATCTCAGGGTCAGGAGCTAGAGCCCCACATTGGGTTCCATGCTTAGCGGGGAGTCTGCTTGAGATTCACCCTCTCCTTCTGCCCCTCCTCTCTTTCTCTCTGTCTCTCAAATAAGCAAATTTTTAAAAATAACGGTCAAACAAGAATTCTACATCTATTAAAACTATTCTTCAAAAGAGGAAGCAAAATAAACATTCTCAGATAAACAAAGACAGAGAGAAATGGCTAACAGATGTGCCTTTAGTAAAGCAAGTCCACCAGGCTGAAAATAAGTGACACTCGATGATAACCTGAGTTCACAGGAAAGAAATGAAGAAATGAGAGACCAGATTTAATAAATACGTGAATAAATATAAATGAGTACATAAACATTTTTTCTCAACTTTAAGTGACATAAGATCATGTAACACTGCATTTTCAGTTTATAACATATATAGATGATATATATATGATGACATATACTACAGAAAATATAATAAATGGGGAGGAGAAGGAGTATGGCTGACCATTGGATAGCAGAGAAATTCAACTGGGGTGACACAGAACTGAACCGGCAAGCAAAAAGCAAAAAACTGGGTCCAATGAAACCTGTTTGGAAATCTCCCTCCAGGGAGCTGGTGGAACATGCTGGGAAGCCACGTGCAGGCATGCTGCTGAAACTTGCTGGCAAACTGCCCACTGGGATGCCTGAGGACTATCTGGAAGCTGGCTGGGGTGTCAGTAAAACTCACTGAGAAGCTGTTCATAGGATGTTACTAAAATGCAATGGGGTTCAGTACGACTGGGTTCCTGCAGGTTAGCTGAGCATGTCAGAGCAAAAAGAGAGGAAAGCATACCAGAACCAGGAAGAAAAGCCAAGCCCATTCTCTGGCAGTGTCCCTCCAGCAGCAATGTTCCTCTACTAACAAAAATCAATATCTAGCTAGCTGGCAACAGAGAAATATTTAATGGGTCTAGCTCCAGGACCCACAAGGCAGGGCAACGAAGGGTGGATCTGGACCTGTAAGGTGCACTTCTCCATCTGTCTCATGAGACTCTGAGTGTCTTGAATGTAGGAACCTAAGAGTAGGCACCACCCCTTTGAATCCCAGACCCAGCTGAGAGCAGGACACAATAAGTAGCCAATAAAGAGTTTAAATTACACTCTGTTATATATTATACCATATTAACAAATAATATTTTGGGGGCTATATAGATGTTTCAAAGTTTATCATTTAAAATATTTATAATCTGGGATGCCTGAGTGGCTCAGTCAGTTAAGTATCTGCCTTCGACTCAAGTCATGATCCCAGGGTCCTGGGATCAAGTCCCACATCGGGCTCCCTGCTCAGCGGGAAGCCTACTTCTCCCTCTGCCTGCCGCTCGCCCTGCTTGTGCTCTCTCTCTGACAAATAAATAATAAAAAAATCTTTTAAAAATGTATTTATAATCGTTGATAACTTTTCCTCCCTGTAAGAACAAAGAAAGTCCTAAAAATGTTTTCCTGGGTGGCACAGTTGGTTGAGCAACTGACTTGGTTTTGACTCTGGTTGTGATCGCGCAACAGTGGGATCAAGCCTCACATTGGGCTCCGTGCTCAGCATGGAGTTGGCTTGGGATTCTCTCTCTCCCTCTCCCTATCCCTACCCCCATCCCTTACTCATGCTTTCTATCCCTCTCTAAAATAATAAATAAATAAAATCTATGAAAATCTGTTTTCAGGCAAGTAAAAAATAACTTTGACATTGCACCAACGAATGAATATAAGCAGGGAAAATCCAAACCGCTGGGACCTTTTCATATTTTATTTGCTGTATTATCTTCTTTATGAAGCTCAAAATATGTTATAGTAAATTAATTTCTACAACAATCTTGAACAATACATTGGAATAAATTGTAAAAAAAAAAATCTATTTAGATTCTGAACCTCTGCTCCTCTCCCTGCTCGTGCTCTCGCTCTCACTCTCACTGACAAAGAGTGAGCGAGCACAAGTAGGCAGAGCAGCGACAGAGGGAGAGGGAGAAGCAGACGCCCTGCTGAGCAAGGAGCCCAACTCCGGACTCGATCCCAGGACCCTGAGGTCAGACCTGAGCCAAAGGTAGACGCTTAATTGACTGAGCCACCTAGGTGCCCCTAAATAAAATCTCTGGGGAAAAAAAAAAGATTCTGACCCTTTACTTGAAAATATAACTCAGTTCTAGAACTCTAGACTTACAGTCACCGAATTAGTGGCTTTTTCTTAGTGAGTCTCTTCATAGATCCTTTTATTTCAATTTGTAAACCCTACTCCAAAACACCCCCCAACTTTCAAGTGCATAAAAGATAACACATTTTGGTGAAGGTCTTGATTTTTAATAAGCTGAGTATCTTTTCTAACTATAAACTCATTAGTAGGCTAATACCCTTTATTAGCTACACTTAACAAAAATTTTTTAATTGATCAATCTATAGCTTATACAAACAGCTTCTTCAGACAAAATGATGTATCTTACGGATATACAGACTTGTAATCAGTACTTCTCTCCATTTATTTCTAGAGTAGAAATATTACTGTACCCAGGTTATAAACTGAATATCATGTGAGTAGGAAATACATATTTATCTATGCATGTATCACTGAAATAATAAGATTTCAGTATCCTTCTGAGCCTGGGCTTCTGTAAGGCCACCAAAAGAAACAGCATTGCAAACAAGGTTTTCTATTCTTGAATAGGAACTAAGGCAACTTTTAGGGTTTTCCATTCTTTTTTTTTTTTTTTTAAAGATTTTGTTTCTTTATTCGACAGAGATAGAAACAGCCAGCGAGAGAGGGAACACAAGCAGGGGGAGAGGGAGAAGAAGAAGCAGGCTCACAGCGAAAGAGCCTGATGTGGGGCTCGATCCCATAACGCCGGGATCACGCCCTGAGCTGAAGGCAGACGCCTAACCGCTGTGCCACCCAGGCGCCCCTAGGGTTTTCCATTCTTAAGTAAGAGACTGGACAGTGAGAGATTAATCTGCCAGTAATTTTTTCAATAGGTGTTTATGTTTGTGGATCCTGAGTGCCAGGTACTACGCTACTGCTGCTACTACACGTCAGATAAACCAATGACAGAAGTTTTTAAAGACCCTGCTGCTCACCTGAGCTCC
Organism: Ailuropoda melanoleuca; assembly: GCF_002007445.2. Taxonomy (NCBI): domain Eukaryota; kingdom Metazoa; phylum Chordata; class Mammalia; order Carnivora; family Ursidae; genus Ailuropoda; species Ailuropoda melanoleuca. The sequence goes on from NC_048230.1 coordinate 87,629,575, forward strand.
TTCTGGGGGTGGGAGACGACAGCCAAATATGGGTGGGACAGGAGAGCCACATTCTTGACAGAAGCGAGCAAAGGGATCAGATGGGCGGGGCGCCAGGCAGTGGGCACACCTACAACAAAATAGGCTCCTGATTGGCCATGTTCTGATGGGTTCCTATTAAGAGGTCACATGAGAATCTAAAAGTGTTCGGACATCTTAGAAAACAAAGAGCAGACCACTCTCAAAGGCTATGGAACAAGTTTAAGACAGGGGATGCTTCTCCAGTCATTTTATTACAAAGTGGCCTTCCACCTGGACCCACTGGTGCCCTTCACCTGGCCTGACTTACCTTACTTCCCGACTGTGGCAGAAGTTTGTCAGCAGCCTTGATCCCACTTCTGACTCATTCTATCACACTGAATTTGGCATGTGTGAGGGTGAGCCCCAAGAATTCCAGTAAAGTCTACATTAACTGCAGTTTTCTAACTTCCTACCTGACCTCTGAGCACAGTCTAAGTGACAGGTCTTGCCCGGCACGCTGGAGGACCACTTCTTGCCCAAAGAAGATATACAAATGGCCAAGAAACACATGAAAAAATGCTCAACATCACTTGTCATTAGGAAAATGCAAATCAAAACCGCAATGAAATTCCACTTTATATCTATTAGGATGACTATTAGAAAAACAGAAAATAACAAGTATTGGTGGAGAAACTGACATGCTTGTGCATTTCTGGTGGAAGGTAAAATGATGCACCTGCTGTGGAAAACAGTTTGGCAGTTCCTCAAAAAGTTGGACAAAGAATTACCATAAAATCGAAATTCCAGTCCTAAGTAAATAACCAAAAGAATTGAAATCAGGGACTCAGATACTTGGACACCAATGTTCTTAGCAGCATTATCCACAATAGTCAAATGTGGTAACAATGTAAGTGTTCATCAACAAATTAGCAGATAAACAAATTGTGGTGTATACATAATGGAATATTTTTCATCTTTAATACGGAATGAAATTCTGATACACACTACAACATGATGAACTTCGAAAATGTTATGCTAAGTGAAATAAGTCCGACACAGAAGGACAAATATTGTCTGATTCTACTTACATAAGGTAACTAGAACAGGCAAATTCATAGAAACAGAAAGGAGAATAGAGGTTACCAGGGGCTGGAAGGATTAGGTAAAGGAGTTATTGCTTAATGGGAACTGAGTTCTGTTTGGAATGACAAAAAAGTTCTGGAAATGGATGGTGGTGATGGTTGCACAACATTGTGAATGTATTTAATGCCAGTGAATTGTACACTTAAAAATCATTAAAATGGAGGTTAAGATGGCGGAGGAGTAGGGGACACCTTTTTCAGCCGGTCCCCTGAGTTGAGCTGGATAGGTACCAGATCAGCAGGAAATATCCACGGAATCAGCCTGAGACGCAGGAAGATACATCTGGATCTCTACAAATGAACATCTCCAGCGCTGAGTATCGAGGTACGAAGCGGGGAGCCGTGAAACCGCGCACAGATATCGGAAGCTAAACAGAAGGGGGAGGGAGCCGCCGTGTCAGGGCGCCGGGAAGCGGTAGCCACCTGCAAGGGGGAGCGGACAGACCGCGGACCCGCACGCTTGAGACAGCAGGCTGAGAAGGGAGCTCCGGGAGCG